>NW_028227966.1:0-47917 GCF_978045245.1 Mus caroli | reverse complement strand
ATTGTCATTTTCTCATTTTTTGAATATTTAAGGTTTTCTCAACATATTCCAGGTCCTACACTGTCATTTTCTAATTTGCGACTTTTTCAGAGTTTCTCACCATATTCCATGTATTACAGTGTGATTTTTCTCATTTTTTGACTTTTTCAGTGTTTCTCACCATATTCCAAGTCCTACAGGGTGATTTTCTCATTTTTTGACTTTTTCAGAGTTTCTCACCATATTCGAAGTCCTACAGTGTGATTTTCTCATTTTTGGACTTTTTCATGTTTTCTCACCATATTCCAGGTCCTACAGTGTGATTTTTCTCTTTTTTTGACTTTTCAGGGTTTCTCACCATATTCCAGCTCCTACAGTGTGATTTTCTCATTTTTAGATTTTTTCAGGTTTTCTCATCATATTCCAAGTCCTACAGTGTGATTTTCTCATTTTTTGACTTTTTCTGAATTTCTCACCCTATTGCAGGTCCTACAGTATGATTTTCTCATTTGTCGACTTTTTCAGGTTTTCTCACCATATTGCAGGTACTACAAGTTTGATTTTCTTATATTTCGACTGTTTCAGGGTTTCTCACCATATTCCAAGTCCTACTGTGTGATTTTCTCATTTTTAGACTTTTTCAGTGTTTTCTCACAATATTCCAGTTACTACAGTGTGATTTTCTCATTTTTTGACTTTTTCAGGTTTTCTCATCATATTCCAAATCCTACAGTGTGATTTTCTCTTTTTCCGACTTTTAAAGGGTTTCTTACCATATTCCATGTCCTACTCTGTAATTTTCTCATTTTTCGACTTTTTCAGGGTTTCTCACCATATTGGAGGTCCTACTTGTGTGATTTTCTTATTCTTCGACTTTTTCAGTTTTTCTCACCACATTCCAACTCCTACAGTATATTTTTCTCATTTTTGACTTTTTCATGGTTTCTCATCATATTCCAAATCCTACAGTGTGATTTTTTCATTTTTCGACTTTTTCAGGGTTTCTCACCATATTGCAGGTACTTCAAGTTTGATTTTCTTATATTTCGACTGTTTCACGGTTTCTCACCATATTTAGGTCCTACTGTGTGATTTTCTCATTTTTTGAATTTTTCAGTGTTTCTCACCATATTCCAGGTCCTACAGTTTGGTTTTCTCATTTTTCAACTTTTTAAGGGTTTCTCACCCTATTGGAGGTCCTACAATTGTGATATTCTAATTTTTTAACCTTTTCAGGGTTTCTCTCCATATTCCAGCTCCTACAGTGTAATTTTCTCATTTTTTTTACTTTTTCACGGTTTCTCATCATATTCGAAGTCCTACAGTGTGATTTTCTCATTTTTCGACTTTTTTAGGGTTCCTCACCATATTTCAGGTACTACAAGTTTTATCTTATTTTTAGACTTTTTCAGTGTTTCTCACCATATTCCAGGTACTACAGTGTGATTTTCTCATTTTTTGACTTTTTCAGGGTTTCTCATCGTATTCCAAGTCCTAGAGGGTGATTTTCGCATTTTTCGAATTTTTCAGGGATTCTCAGCATATTCCAGTTCCTACAATTTGATTTTCTAATTTTTTGACTTTTTCAGGTTTTCTCATCATATTTCAGGTACTACAAGTTTTATCTTATTTTTAGACTTTTTCAGTGTTTCTCACCATATTCTAGGTACTACAGTGTGATTTTCTCATTTTTCGACTTTTTCAGGGTTTCTCACCATATTCCAAGTCCTACAGTGTGATTTTCTCATTTTAGACTTTTTCTGGGTTTCTCATCATATTCCAAGTCCTAGAGTGTGATATTCTCATTTTTCGACTTTTTCAGTGTTTCTCACCATATTGCATGTACTACAAGTTTTATTTTCTTATTTTTGAACTGCTTCAGGGTTTCTCACCATATTCCAGGTCCTACTGTGTGATTTTCTCATTTTAATACTTTTTTAGTGTTTCTCACCATGTACCAGGTACTACAGTTTGATTTTCTAATTTGTCGACCTTTTCAGTGTTTCTCACCATATCCCAAGTCCTACAGTGTGATTTTCTCATTTTAAGACTTTTTCAGGGTCTCTCACCATATTGCAAGTCCTACAAGTGTGTATTTCTTTTTTTTTTTTTGACTTTTCATGACTTCTCACCATATTCCAGCTCCTACAGTGTCATTTTCTCATTTTTCGACATTTTCAGGGTTTCTTACCATATTCCAGGTCTTACAGTGTGATTTTCTCATTTTAAGACTTTTTCTGTGTTTCTCATCATATTCTGGATCCTAGTGCATGATTTTCTCATTTTTCGACTTTTTGAGGGTTTCTCACCATATTCCAAGTCCTACAGTGTGATTTTCTCATTTTTTGAATTTTTCAGGGTTTCTCATCATATTCCAAATCCTAGAGTGTGATATTCTCATTTTTCGACTTTTTCAGTGTTTGTCACCATATTGCATGTACTACAAGTTTGATTTTCTTATATTTCGACTGTTTCAGGGTTTCTCACCTCCTTCCAGGTCCTACTGGGTGATTTTCTCATTTTAATACTTTTTTAGTGTTTCTCACCATATTCCAGGTACTACAGTGTGATTTTTTCATTTTTTGACTTTTTCACGGTTTCTCATCATATTCCAAGTCCTAGAGTGTGATTTTTGCCTTTTTCGTATTTTTCATGGTTTCTCAACATATTCCAGGTCCTACAGTTTGATTTTCTCATTTTTCGACTTTTTCAGGGTTTCTCACCAGCTTCCAGGTCCTACTGCGTGATTTTCTCATTTTTCGACTTTTTTCAGGATTTCTCACCATATTCTGGGTCCTACTACATGATTTTCTCATTTTTCGATGTTTCAGGGTTTCTCACCATATTCCAGTCCTAGAGTGTGATTTTCTCATTTTTTAACTTTTTCAGGGTTTCTTACGGTATTCCAGGTTCTACATTGTCATTTTCTCATTTTTCGAATATTTCAGGTTTTCTCAACATATTCCAGGCCCTACACTGTCATTTTATAATTTGCGACTTTTTCAGAGTTTCTACCCATATTCCATGTACTACAGGGTGTGATTTTTTCTCATTTTTTGACCTTTTCAGGGTTTCTCACCATATTTAGGTCCTACTGTGTGATTTTCTCATTTTTTGAATTTTTCAGTGTTTCTCACCATATTCCAGGTCCTACAGTGTGGTTTTCTCATTTTTCAACTTTTTCAGGGTTTCTCACCATATTGGAGGTCCTACAATTGTGATATTCTAATTTTTTAACCTTTTCAGGGTTTCTCTCCATATTCCAGCTCCTACAGTGTATTTTTCTCATTTTTTTACTTTTTCACGGTTTCTCAGAATATTCGAAGTCCTACAGTGTGATTTTCTCATTTTTCGACTTTTTTAGGGTTCCTCACCATATTTCAGGTACTACAAGTTTTATCTTATTTTTAGACTTTTTCAGTGTTTCTCACCATATTCCAGGTACTACAGTGTGATTTTCTCATTTTTTGACTTTTTCAGGGTTTCTCATCGTATTCCAAGTCCTAGAGTGTGATTTTCGCATTTTTCGAATTTTTCAGGGATTCTCAGCATATTCCAGTTCCTACAATTTGATTTTCTAATTTTTTGACTTTTTCAGGGTTTCTCATCATATTTCAGGTACTACAAGTTTTATCTTATTTTTAGACTTTTTCAGTGTTTCTCACCATATTCTAGGTACTACAGTGTGATTTTCTCATTTTTCGACTTTTTCAGGGTTTCTCACCATATTCCAAGTCCTACAGTGTGATTTTCTCATTTTTAGACTTTTTCTGGGTTTCTCATCATATTCCAAGTCCTAGAGTGTGATATTCTCATTTTTCGACTATTTCAGTGTTTCTCACCATATTGCATGTACTACAAGTTTTATTTTCTTATTTTTGAACTGTTTCAGGGTTTCTCACCATATTCCAGGTCCTACTGTGTGATTTTCTCATTTTAATACTTTTTTAGTGTTTCTCACCATATACCAGGTACTACAGTTTGATTTTCTAATTTTTCGACCTTTTCAGGGTTTCTCACCATATCCCAAGTCCTACAGTGTGATTTTCTCATTTTAAGACTTTTTCAGGGTCTCTCACCATATTGCAAGTCCTACAAGTGTGTATTTCTTTTTTTTTTTTTGACTTTTTCATGACTTCTCACCATATTCCAGCTCCTACAGTGTCATTTTCTCATTTTTCGACATTTTCAGGGTTTCTTACCATATTCCAGGTCTTACAGTGTGATTTTCTCATTTTAAGACTTTTTCTGTGTTTCTCATCATATTCTGGATCCTAGTGCATGATTTTCTCATTTTTCGAATTTTTCAGGGTTTCTCACCATATTCCAAGTCCTACAGTGTGATTTTCTCATTTTTTGAATTTTTCAGGGTTTCTCATCATATTCCAAATCCTAGAGTGTGATATTCTCATTTTTCGACTTTTTCAGTGTTTGTCACCATATTGCATGTACTACAAGTTTGATTTTCTTATATTTCGACTTTTCAGGGTTTCTCACCTCATTCCAGGTCCTACTGGGTGATTTTCTCATTTTAATACTTTTTTAGTGTTTCTCACCATATTCCAGTTACTACAGAGTGATTTTTTCATTTTTTGACTTTTTCACGGTTTCTCATCATATTCCAAGTCCTAGAGTGTGATTTTTGCCTTTTTCGTATTTTTCAGGGTTTCTCAACATATTCCAGTTCCTACAGTTTGATTTTCTCATTTTTCGACTTTTTCAGGGTTTCTCACCAGCTTCCAGGTCCTACTGCGTGATTTTCTCATTTTTCGACTTTTTTCAGGATTTCTCACCATATTCTGGGTCTTACTACATGATTTTCTCATTTTTCGTTGTTTCAGGGTTTCTCACCATATTCCAGTCCTAGAGTGTGATTTTCTCATTTTTTAACTTTTTCAGGGTTTCTTACGGTATTCCAGGTTCTACATTGTCATTTTCTCATTTTTCGAATATTTCAGGTTTTCTCAACATATTCCAGGCCCTACACTGTCATTTTATAATTTGCGACTTTTTCAGAGTTTCTACCCATATTCCATGTACTACAGTGTGATTTTTCTCATTTTTTGACCTTTTCAGGGTTTCTCACCATATTCCAGGTCCTAAGGTGTGATTTTCTCATTTTAAGACTTTTTCAGTATTTTTCACCATATTCCAAGTACTACAGTGTGATTTTCTATTTTAAGACTTTTTCAGTGTTTCTCAACAAATCCCAGGTCCTACTGCGTGATTTTCTCATTTTTCGACTTTTTCAGGGTTTCTCACCATATTCCAAGTCCTACAGTGTGATTTTCTCATTTTTCGACTTTTTCAGGGTTTCTCACCATATTCCAAGTCCTACAGTGTGATTTTCTCATTTTTTGACTTTTTCAGGGTTTCTCAACATATTCCAAGTCCTAGAGTGTGATTTTTGCTTTTTTCGAATTTTTCAGGGTTTCTCACCATATTCCAGATCCTACAGATTGATTTTCTCATTTTTCGACTTTTTCAGGGTTTCTCACCAGCTTCCAGGTCCTACTGCGTGATTTTCTTATTTTTTGACTTTTTTTTCAGGGTTTCTCACCATATTCTGGGTCCTACTGCATGATTTTCTCATTTTTCGACATTTTCAGGGTTTCTCACCATATTCCAAGTCCTAGAGTGTGATATTCTCATTTAAGACTTTTTCAGTGTTTCTCACCATATTCCAGGTACTCCTGCATGCTTTTCTCATTTTTCGACTTTTTCAGGGTTTCTCACCATATTCCAAATCCTACAGTGTGATTTTTCATTTTTTGACTTTTTCAGGGTTACTCATCTTATTCCAAGCCACACCCATCTTTAAATTTTTAGAAGAAAATGTGAGGCTGTGTTTATATACATCATATGCAGATCGTAAGAGGGATTTAGATTCTCCAGAATCTGACACCCTCTTCTGGAGTGTCTAAAGATAGCTACAGTTTACTTATATCTAATAAATAAATAAATAAATAAATAAATAAATAAATAAACATTTTTTTAAAAAGGATAAGAAAGAAAGAAAGACCAGGCAGGCCTGCCATCCTTATCTCTGTCTGTCTGTCTGTCTGTCTGTCTGTCTGATACCCTGGAACTGGAGAAGGGCCACCATATAGTTGCTGGTAGTTGATCCCAGATTCTCTAGAAGAGGAGACAATGCTGTTAATTGTTTTGTTTTGTTTTTCACTGTTTTTTTTATTACATATTTTCCTCAATTACATTTCCAATGCTATCCCAAAAGTCCCCCATACCTCCCCCCACTTCCCTACCCTCCCATTCTTCTCAGTGGCCCCACACATCTTTAAATTTTTAGAAGTATACGTGAGTCCGTGTTTATGAACATAATATGCAGGCCAAAAGAGGGATTTAGATTCTCCAGAATCTGACACCGTCTTCTGGAGTGTCTGAAGACAGCTACAGTGTACTTATATCTAATAAATACATAAATAAAAAAATAAGCAAACATTTTTTCAAAAGGATAAGAAAAAAGAAAGACCAGGCAAGCCTGCCATCCTTATCTCTGTCTGTCTGTCTGACAGTCTGTCTGATCCCCTGGAACTGGAGGTGGGCCACTATATAGTTGCTGATAGTTGATACCAGGTTCTCTGGAAGTGGAGACAGTGATGGTAATTGTTGAGCCCTTTCAGTGGTCCCACCAATCTTTAAATTTTTAGAAGTATATGTGAGGCTGTGTTTATGTACATCATATGCAGACCATAAGAGGGATTTAGATTCTCCAGAATCTGAAACCCTCTTCTGGAGTGTCTGAAGGCAGCTACAGTGTACTTATATCTAATAAATAAATAAATAAATAAATAAATAAACATTTTTTTAAAGGATAAGAAATAAAGAAAGACCAGGCAGGCCTGGCATCCTTATCTCTGTCTGTCTGTCTGTCTGACTTTCTGATCCACTGGAACTGGAGATGGGCCACAATATAGTTGCTGGTAGTTGATCCCAGGTTCTCTGGAAGAGGAGACAATGCTGTTAATTGTTGAGCCCTTTCAGTGGCCCCACACATCTTTAAATTTTTGGAAGTAAATGTGACTCTGTGTTTATGTACATCATATGCACACCATAAGAGGGATTTAGATTATCCAGAATCTGACACCCTCTCCTGGAGTGTCTGAAGACCGCTAAAGTGTACTTATATTTAATAAATACATAAATAAATAAATAAACATTTTTAAAAAGGATGAGAAAGAAAAAAAACCAGGCAGGCCTGCCACCCTTGTCTGTCTGTCTGTCTGTCTTTCTGTCTGATACCTTAGAACTGGAGATGAGCCACCATATAGTTGCTTGTAGTTGATCCCAGGTTGTCTGGAAGAGGAGATAATGCTGTTAATTGTTGAGCCCTTTCAGTGACCCCATACATCTTTAAATTTTTGAAGTATATGTGAGGCTGTGTTTATGTACATCATATACAGACCATAAGAGGGATTTAGATTCTCCAGAATCTGACACCATCTTCTGGAGTGTCTGAAGACAGACACAGTGTACTTATATCTAATAAATAAATAAATAAATAAATAAATAAATAAATAAATAAATATATAAATAAACATTTTTTAAAAAGGATAAGAAAGAAAGAAAGACCAGGGAGGCCTGCCTTCCTTATCTCTGTCTCTCTGTCTGTCTGTCTGTCTATCTGTCTGATACCCTGGAACTGGAGATGGGCCACCATATAGGTGCTGGAAGTTGAACCCAGGTTCTCTGGAAGAGGAGACAATGCGGTTAATTGTTGAGCCCTTTCAGTGGCTCCACCCATCTGTAAATTTTTAGAAGTATATGTGAGGCTGTGTTTATGTACATCATATGCAGACCATAAGAGGGATTTAGATTCTCCAGAATCTGACACCCTCTTCTGGAGTGTCTGAAGATAGCTACAGTGTACTTTTATCTAATAAATACATAAATAAGTAAATAAACATTTCTTAAAAAGGATAAGAAAGAAAGACCAGGCAGGCCTGCCATCGTTATCTCTATATGTCTGTCTGTCTGTCTCTCTGTCTGATCCTCTGGAACTGCAGATGGGCCACCATATAGTTGCTGGTAGTTGATCCCAGGTTCTCTGGAAGAGGAGACAATGCTGTTAATGGTTGAGCCCATACAGTGGCCCCACACATCTTTAATTTTTGGAAGTAAATGTGAGTCTGTGTTTATGTACATCATATTCAGACCATAAGAGGGATTTAGATTCTCCAGAATCTGACACCTTCTTCCTGATGTCTGAAGACAGCTACAGTGTACTTATATCTAATAAATACATAAATAAATAAATAAACATTTCTTAAAAAGGATAAGAAAGAAAGAAAGACGAAGCAGGCCTGCCATCCTAATCTCTATCTGTCTGTATGTCTGTCTCTCTGTCTGATCCCCTGGAACAGGAGATGGGCCACCATATAGTTGCTGGTAGTTGATCTCAGGTTCTCTGGAAGTGGAGACAATGCTCTTAATTTTTGAGCCGTTCAGTGGCAACACCCAACTTTAATTTTTAGAAGTAAATGTGAGGCTGTGTTTATGTACATCATATGCAGACAATAAGAGGGATTTAGATTCTCCAGAATCTGACACTCTCTTCTGGAGTGTTTGAAGACAGCTACAGTGTACTTATATCTAATAAATACATAAATAAATAAATAAATAAATAAGCATTATTAAAAAGGATAAAAAAAAAAGAAAGACCAGGAAGGCCTGCCATCCTTATCTCTGTCTGTCTGTCTGTCTGTCTGATACCCTGGAACTGGAGTGGGCCACCATATAGTTGCTGGTAGTTGATCCCAGATTCTCTGCAAGAGGAGACAAGGCTGTAAATTTTTGAGCCCTTTCAGTGGCACCACCCATCTTTAAATTTTTAGAAGTATTTGTGAGGCTGTGTTTATGTACATCATATGCAGACCATAAGAGGGATTTACATTCTCCAGAATCTGATCCCTCTTCGGAGTGTCTGAAGACAGCTACAGTGTACTTATATCTAATAAATACATAAATAAATAAATAAACATGTTTTTAAAAGGATAAGAAAGAAGGAAAAACCAGGCAGGCCTGCCATCCTTGTCTGTTTGTCTGTCTGTCTGTCTGATCCCCTGAAACTGGAGATGGGCCACCATATTTTTGCTGGTACTTGATCCCAGGTTCTCTGGAAGAGGAGACAATGCTGTTAATTGTTGAGCCCTTACAGTGGCCCCACCCATCTTTAAATTTTTAGAAGTATATGTGAGGCTGTGTTTATGTACATCATATGCAGACCATAAGAGTGATATAGATTCTCCAGAATCTGACACACTCTTCTGGAGTGTCTGAAGACAGCTACAATGTACTTATATCTAATAAATACATAAATAAAGAAATAAACATGTTTTAAAAAGGATAAGTAAGAAAGAAAGACCAGGCAGGCCTGCCATCCTTATCTCTGTCTGTCTGTCTGTCTGTCTGATCCCCGGGAACTGGAGATGGGCTACCTTATAGTTGCTGGTAGTTGATCCCAGGTTCTCTGGAAGAGGAGACAATGCTGTTAATTGTTGAGCCCTTTCAGTGGCCCCACCCATCTTTAAATTTTTAGAAGTATATGTGAGGCTGTGTTTTTGTACATCATATGCAGACCATAAGAGGGATTTAGATTCTCCAGAATCTGACACACTCTTCTGGAGTGTCTGAAGACAGCTACAGTGTACTTATATCTAATAAATACATACATAAATAAATAAATAAACATTTTTTTAAAAGGGATAAGGAAGAAAGAAAAACCAGGCAGGCCTTCCATCCTTGTCTGTCTTTCTCTCTGTCTGTCTGTCTTGCCTAGCCCCTTGCGTAGCCTAGCCTAGCCCCTTGCCTTGCCTAGCCTAGCCCAGCCCTGCCTTGCCTATCCCTGCCTATCCCTGTCTTTAACCAGGCTGGCCTCGAAGTCAGAAACTGACTGCTTCTGCCTCCAGAGTGCTCTCATTAAGAGCTCAAGCCACCACTGACTGTTGGGTTTTCTAAGTCTTACATAGGTATGGTCTGTTTCTCAGCTGTGAAACCCTAATTAACACATGTAGTCTGTCCTAGGTCAGCCATAGCTACAGACTGAGGCCTTTTCTAAAACAAAACAAAAGAAAACAAAAAATAGAAATAATAAAATAAATAAATTAAGCAACCACATGATAACTTTTCTTTCTTTCAATGATACTCAGAGCTTGAAGCAGTTCACCCATGAGACCTCAGCTCTGGACATTGAGGCTGTTTCCCTAACAAGTATTATGGCTGAACCTGAGGGGTTCTACTGCTGATTTGTGTCCCCCTCTTTAAAAAAATAGTTGTTTTCAAAGGCTGCAGGTTCTTAGCCCTGTTCCTTGTTACAGTTGAGTCACAGCCCTGAAAGTTCAGTGGTAGTTAAAGGCACTGAGAAGGGCTTCCTATAGACATCGAAGACCAAGTCTTTGTTATTAAAAAGTTAATCTGGATTGCCCCACCCTTTGGCATCCTTAGAATTCCTAGAAAGGAAGGCAGGGACCTGGGCAGAAAGGTGCAAGTTTACTGCTGTTTGTAAGTGGTAACAGAAAGCTTTCTCTTTTTGGTACCCTACCCCAAGTTACACTGTCACTTCTTTTTCCTAGTTGTTGTTTTGTCGGTTTATTCTCAACATAGACCCTTTTCCTTCCTAACCTTGGCTGTCCTGAACCTTACTGTCCTTGAACTCAGTGATTTGCCTGTCTTGCTGGGATGAAACTGTGAGCTACCATCCAGAAGGAAGCACCCTGCTGAGGTTAGATTGGGGTCTCTTCCATTTTCCTCTATGAACATGCATATGGCAGGCCTGTTCTTTCTTTTTTACTTTTCCTTTTCTTTTTAAAGATTTATATATTTATTATATTTAAGTATGCTGTAGCTATCTTCAGACAGTCCAGAAGAGGGTGTCAGATTCTGAAGAATCTAAATCATTCCTATTGTCTGCATATGATGTATATAAACACAGCCTCACATATACTCAAAAAAAAAAAAAAAAGAAAGATGTGGCTACAGAGAGGGCTCAACAATTAAGAGCATTGTCTCCTCTTCCAGAGAACCTGGGCTCAATTACCAGTATTATATATGGTGGCCCATCTCCAGTTCCAGGGGATCTAATACTCTGTTCTGGAGTCTGTGGGCACAGCATACACATGCAAAACATTCTTACACAATCATTGAGAGAGGAGAGAGAGGGGTTGAGAGAGAGGGGAGGTAATCATACCTCCTGACGAGTTTGAAGACCTGAGCTTCATCACTCACACAAATAAATAAATGCAAAATATTTTTAAAAAATAAACTCTGCCATTGCCCTTTAAAAATTCCTAGAAAACAAGTTTTATAAGCAACAGTTATATTTACTATATCTAAAGTACAGTCATGAGCATATTCTCTAAATAGAAAAAGGCCTGTTAGTCTTAGAAATGGAAAAGACAAACCAAGGAAGGTTTGCAATTACATAATGAGGCAGCTCAGCCCAGCTCTTAGGTTGGAAATAAGACTGAAGAATAGGATACACCTGAAGACAGCCAGCCATTGCTTTTTGTTTTGGAGGCTGAAAGGATACACCTGAAGACAGCCAATGCTGTGTGATGGTGATCTGGTATTTTTTTTTTAATTTTTAAAAACTTTAACACTTTTTATAAAACCTCTTTCTTTCTTTCTTTCTTTCTTTCTTTCTTTCTTTCTTTCTTTCACACTTTTTATAAAACCTTTTTCCTTTCTTTCTTTCTTTCTTTCTTTCTTTCTTTCTTTCTTTCTTTAACACTTTTTATAAAACCTTTTTCCTTTCTTTCTTTCTTTCTTTCTTTCTTTAACACTTTTTATAAAACCTTTTTCCTTTCTTTCTTTTTTTCTTTCTTTCTTTCTTTCTTTCTTTAACACTTTTTATAAAACCTTTTTCCTTTCTTTCTTTCTTTCTTTCTTTCTTTCTTTCTTTCTTTCTTTAACACTTTTTATAAAACCTTTTTCCTTTCTTTCTTTCTTTCTTTCTTTCTTTCTTTCTTTCTTTCTTTCTTTCTTCCTTTCTTTCTTTCTGTCTTTCTTTCTTTCCCTAGCCTACCCTAGCCTACCCTATCCTACCCTAGCCTACCCTAGCCTACCCTAGCCTACCCTAGCCTACCCTAGCCTACCCTAGCCTACCCTAGCCTACCCTAACCTTCCCTAGCCTACCCTAGCCTACCCTAGCCTACCCTAGCCTTGCCTAGCCTACCCTAGCCTTCCCTAGCCTTCCCTAGCCTTCCCTAGCCTTCCCTAGCCCTGCCTAACCCTGTCTTTCACCAGGGTGGCCTCGAACTCAGAAACTGAGTGCCTATGCCTACAGAGTGCTCTCATTAAGAGCTTGAGCCACCACTGAAGGTATGCAGACCATAAGAGGGATTTAGATTTTCCTGAATTTGACACCCTCTTCTTGAGTGTCTGAAGACAGCTACTGTGTACTTATATCTAATAAATACATAAATAAATAATTAAATAAACATTTTTTAAAAGGATAAGAAAGAAAGAAAAGGCAGGCCTGCCCTCCTTAGCTCTGTCTGTCTGTCTGTCTGTCTGATCCCTGAGAAATGGAGATGGGACACCATATAGTTGCTGGTAGTTGATCCCAGGTTCTCTGGAAGAGGAGACAATGCTGTTAATTGTTGAGCTTTTTCAGTGGCCCCACCCTTCTTTAAATTTTTGAAGTATGTGTGAGGCTCTCTTTAGGTACACCATGTGCAGACCATAAGAGGGATTTAGATTCTCCAGAATCTGACACCCTCTTCTGGAGTGTCTGAAAACAGCTACAGTGTACTTATATCGAATAAATAAATAAATAAATAAATAAATAAATAAATAAATAAATAAATAAACATTTTTTAAAAAGGATAAGAAAGAAAGAAGACCTGGCAGGCCTGCCATCCTTATCTCTGTCTGTTTGTCTGTCTGTCTGTCTGTCTGATCCTCTGATACTGGATAAGGGCCACCATATAGTTGCTGGTAGTTGATCCCAGGTTCTATGGAAGAGGAGACAATGCTGTTAATTGTTGAGACCTTTCAGTGGTCCCACCCATCTTTAAATTTTTAGAAGTATATGTGAGGCTGTGTTTATGTACATCATATGCAGACCATAAGAGGGATTGAGATTCTGCAGAATCTGACACCTTCTTCTGGAGTGTCTGAAGACAGCTACAGTGTACTTATATCTAATAAATACATAAATAAATAAATAAATAAATAAATAAACATTTTTTAAAAAGATAAGAAAGAAAGAAAGACCTGGCAGGCCTGCCATCCTTATCTCTGTCTGTCTGTCTGTCTGTCTGTCTTTTCCTCTGGTACTGGAAATGGGCCAGCATATAGTTGCTGGTAGTTGATCCCAGGTTCTCTGAAAGAGGAGACAATGCTGTTAATTGTTTACCGCTTTCAGTGGCGCCACTCATCTTTAAATTTTTAGAAGTAATTGTGAGGCTGTGTTTATGTACATTATATTCAGACCATAAGAGTGATTTAGATTCTCCAGAAGCTTGCACCCTCTTCTGGAGTGTCTGAAGACACTACAGTGTACTTATATATATAATAAATACATGAATAAATAAATAAGTAAACATTTTTTAAAAAGGATAAGAAAGAAAGAAAGACCAGGCAGGCCTGCCATCCTTATCTCTGTCTGTGTGTCTCTCTGTCTGTCTGTCTGATCCCCTGGAACTGGAGATGGGACACCATATAGTTGCTGGTAGTTGATCCCAGGTTCTCTGGAAGAGGAGACAACGCTCTTAATTGTTGAGCCCTTTCAGTGGCCCCACCCATCTTTAAATTTTTAGAAGTATACTTGAGTCTGTGTTTATGTATATCATATGCAGACCATAAGAGGTATTTAGATTCTCCAGAATCTGACACCCTCTTCTGGAGTGTCTGAAGACTGCTACAGTGTACTTATATCTAATAAATAAATAAATAAATAAATAAATAAATAAATAAATAAGTAAACATTTTTTCAAAAGGATAAAAAAGAAAGAAAGACCAGGCAGGCCTGCCATCCTTATATCTGACTGTCTGTCTGTCTCTCTGATCCCCTGGAACTGGAGATGGGCCACCAAATAGTTGCTGGTAGTTAATCAGAGGTTCTCTGGAAGAGGAGACAATGCTGTTAATTGTTGAGCCCTTTCAATGGCCCCACACATCTTTAAATTTTTAGAAGTGTATGTGAGGCTGTGTTTATGTACATCATATGCAGACCATAAGAGGGATTTAGATGCTCCATAAACTGACACACTCTTCTGGAGTGTCTGAAGATAGCTACAGTGTACTTATATCTAATAAATACATGAATAAATAAATAAATAAACATTTTTTAAAAAGGATAAGAAAGAAAGAAAGACCAGGCAAGCCTGCCGTCCTTATCTCTTTCTGTCTGTCTTTCTCTCTATATGATCCTTTGGAACTGGAGATAGGCCACCATATAGTTGCTGGTAGTTGATCCCAGGTTCTCCGGAAGAGGAGACAATGCTGTTAATTGTTGAGCCCTTTCAGTGGCCCCACCCATCTTTAAATTTTTAGAAGTATATGTGAGGCTGTGTTTATGTACATCATATGCAGACCATAAGAGGGATTTAGATACTCCAGAATCTGACACCCTCTTCTGAAGTGTGTGAAGACAGCTACATTGTACTTATATCTAATAAATACATAAATAAATAAATAAATAAATAAATAAATAAATAAATAAATAAATACATACATACGTACATAAACATTTTTTAAAAGGATAAGAAAGAAAGTAAGACCAGGCAGGCCTGCCATCCTTATCTCTGTCTGTCTGTCTGTCTGTCTGACAGTCTGTCTGATCCCCTGGACGTGGAGGTGGGCCACTATATACTTGCTGATAGTTGATCCCAGGTTCTCTGGAAGTGGAGACAGTGATGGTAATTGTTGAGCCCTTTCAGTGGTCCCACCCATCTTTAAATTTTTAGAAGTATATGTGAGGCTGTGTTTATGTACATCATATCCAGACCATAAGAGGGATTTAGATTCTCCAGAATCTGACACCCTCTCTTGGAGTGTCTGAAGACGGCTACAGTATACTTATATCTAATAAATAAATAAATAAATAAATAAATAAATAAATAAACAAACATTTTTTTTAAAGGATAAGAAATAAAGAAAGACCAGGCAGGCCTGCCATCCTTATCTCTGTCTCTCTGTCTGTCTGTCTGTCTGATCCACTGGACTGGAGATGGGCCACCATATAGGTGCTGGTAGTTTATCCCAGGTTCTCTGTAAGAGGAGACAATGTTGTTAATTGTTGAGCTTTTAGAGTGGCCCCAACCTTCTTTAAATTTTTAGAAGTATATGTGAGGCTGTGTTTATGTACATCATATGCAGACCATAAGAGGGATTCAGATTCTCCAGATTCTAACACCCTCTACTGGAGAGTCTGAAGACAGCTACAGTGTACCTATATCTAATAAATAAATAAATAAATATATAAATAAATGAATAAATAAATAAATAAACATTTTTTAAAAAGGATAAGAAAGAAAGAAAGACCAGGCAGGCCTGCCTTCCTTATCTCTGTTTGTCTGTCGTTCTGATCCCATGGAACTGGGGATGGGCCACCATATAGTTGTTGGTAGTTGACCCAGGTTCTCTGGAAGAGGAGAGAACGCTGTTAATTGTTGAGCCCTTTCAGTGGCCCCACCCATCTTTAAATTTTTAGAAGTATACATGAGTCTGTGTTTATGTACATCATATGCAGACCATAAAAGGGATTTAGATTCTCCAGAATCTGACACACTTTTCTGGAGTGTCTGAAGACAGCTACAGTGTACTTATATATAATAAATAAATAAATAAATAAATAAATAAATAAGTAAACATTTTTTCAAAAGGATAAGAAAGAAAGAAAGACCAGGCAGGCCTGCCATCCTTATCTCTGACTGTCTGTATGTCTGTCTGTCTGATCTCCTGGAACTGGAGATGGGCCACCATATAGTTGCTGGTAGTTGATCCGAGGTTCTCTGGAAGAGGAGACAATGCTGTTCATTGTTGAGCCCTTTCAATGGCCCCACCCATCTTTAAATGTTTAGAACTGTATGTGAGGCTCTGTTTATGTACATCATATGCAGGCCATAAGAGGGATTTAGATTCTCCATAATCTGACACCCTCTTCTGGAGTGTCTGAAGACAGCTACAGTGTACTTATATATAATAAATACATAAATAAATAAATAAATAAATAAATAAACATTTTTTTAATTAAATGATAAGAAAAAAAGAAAGACCAGGCAGGCCTGCCATCCATATCTCTGTTTGTCTGTCTGTCTGTCTGTCTGATCCATGGGAACTGGAGATGAGCCACCATATAGTTGCTGGTAGTTGATCCCAGGTTCTCTGGAAGAGGAGACAATGCTGTTAATTGTAGAGCCCTTTCAGTGGCCCCACCCTTCATTAAATTTTTAGAAGTATATCTGAGGCTGTGTTTATGTACATCATATGCAGACCAGAAGATGGTTTTAGATTCTTCAGAACCTGACACCCTCTACTGGAGATCTTAAGACAGCTACAGTGTACTTATATCTAAAAAATACATAAATAAATAAATTAATAAATAAATAAACATTTTTTAAAAAGGATAAGGAAGAAAGTAAAATCAGGGAGTCCTGCCATCCTTATCTCTGTCTGTCTGTCTGTCTGTCTGTCTGTCTGATCCTCTGGAACTGGATATGGGCCACCATATATTTGCTGGTAGTTTTTCCCAAGTTCTCTGGAAGAGGAGACAATGATGTTAATTGTTCAGTCCTTTCAGTGGCCACAGCCATCTTTAAATTTTTAGAAGTAAATATGAGGCTGAATTTATGTACATCATATGCAGATCATAAGAGTGATTTAAATTCTCCAGAATCTGACACCCTCTTCTGGAGTGTCTGAAGACAGCTACAGTGTACTTATATCTAATAAATACATAAATAAATAAATAAATAAATAAATAAATAAATAAATAAATAAACATTTTTTTAAAAAGGATAAGAAAGAAACAAAGACCTGGCAGGCCTGCCATCCTTATCTCTGTCTGTCTGTCTGTCTGTCTGTCTGATCCTCTGGTACTGGATATGGGCCACCATATAGTTGCTGGTAGTTTATCCAAGGTTCTCTTGAAGAGGAGACAATGCTGTAAATTGTTGAGCCCTTTCAGTGGCCCCACCCTTCATTAAATTTTTAGAAGTATATCTGAGGCTGTGTTTATGTACATCATAATCAGACCATAAGAGGGATTTAGATTCTCCAGAAACTGACACCCTCTTCTGTAGTTTCTGAAGACAGCTACAGTGTACTTATATCTAATAAATACATAAATAAATAAATAAACAAATAAATAAATAAATAAATAAACATTTTTTAAAAAGGATAAGACAGAAATTAAGACCAGGCAGGCCTGCCACCCTTATCTCTGTCTGTCTGTCTGTCTGTGTGAAACCCTGGAACTGGAAGTGGGCCACCATATAGTTGCTGGTAGTTTATCCAAGGTTCTCTGGAAGAGGAGACAGTGCTTTTAAATGTTGAGCCCTTTCTGTAGCCCCACCCATCTTTCAATTTTTAGAAGTATATGTGAGGCTGTGTTTATGTACATCATATGCAGACCATAAATGTGATTTATATTCTCCAGAATCTGACACCCTCTTCTGGAGTGTCTGAAGACAACTACAGTGTACTTATATCAAATAAATAAATAAATAAATAAATAAATAAATAAATAAATAAATAAATAAACATTTTATAAACAGGATAAGAAAGAAAGTAAGACCAGGCAGGCCTGCCATCCTTATCTCTGTCTGTCTGTCTGTCTGTCTGACAGTCTTTCTGATCCCCTGGACGTGGAGGTGGGACACTATATACTTGCTGATAGTTGATCCCAGGTTCTCTGGAAGTGGAGACAGTGATGGTAATTGTTGAGCCCTTTCAGTGGTCCCACCCATCTTTAAATTTTTAGAAGTATATGTGAGGCTGTGTTTATGTACATCATATGCAGACCATAAGAGGAATTTAGATTCTCCAGAATCTGACACCCTCTCTTGGAGTGTCTGAAGACGGCTACAGTGTACTTATATCTAATAAATAAATAAATAAATAAATAAATAAATAAATAAATAAATAAACATTTTTTTTAAAGGATAAGAAATAAAGAAAGACCAGGCAGGCCTGCCATCCTTATCTCTGTCTCTCTGTCTGTCTGTCTGTCTGATCCACTGGACTGGAGATGCGCCACCATATAGGTGCTGGTAGTTTATCCCAGGTTCTCTGTAAGAGGAGACAATGTTGTTAATTGTTGAGCTTTTAGAGTGGCCCCAACCTTCTTTAAATTTTTAGAAGTATATGTGAGGCTGTGTTTATGTACATCATATGCAGACCATAAGAGGGATTCAGATTCTCCAGATTCTAACACCCTCTACTGGAGAGTCTGAAGACAGCTACAGTGTACCTATATCTAATAAATAAATAAATAAATAAATAAATAAATAAATAAATAAATAAATAAATAAACATTTTTTAAAAAGGATAAGAAAGAAAGAAAGACCAGGCAGGCCTGCCTTCCTTATCTCTGTTTGTCTGTCTGTCTGTCTGTCGTTCTGATCCCATGGAACTGGGGATGGGCCACCATATAGTTGTTGGTAGTTGATCCCAGGTTCTCTGGAAGAGGAGACAGTGCTTTTAAATGTTGAGCCCTTTCTGTAGCCCCACCCATCTTTCAATTTTTAGAAGTATATGTGAGGCTGTGTTTATGTACATCATATGCAGACCATAAGAGGGATTTACATTCTCCAGAATCTGACACACTCTTCTGGAGTGTCTGAAGACAGCTACAGTTTACTTATATCTAATAAATACATACATAAATAAATAAATGAATAAATAAATAAATAAATAAACATTTTTTAAAAAGGATAAGAAAGTAAGAAAGACCAGGCAGGCCTGCCACCCTTATCTCTGTCTGTCTGTCTGTCTGTCTGTCTAATACCCTGGAACTGTAGATTGGCCACCATAGTGTTGCTGGTAGTTGATTCCAGGTTCTCTGGAAGAGGAGACAATGCTGTTAATTGTTGAGCCCTTTCATTGGCCCCACCCATCTTTAAATATTTAGAAGTATATGTGAGGCTGTGTTTATGTACATCATATGCAGACCATAAATGTGATTTAGATTCTCCAGAATCTGACACCCTCTTCTGGAGTGTCTGAAGACAACTACAGTGTACTTATATCAAATAAATAAATAAATAAATAAATAAATAAATAAATAAATAAATAAATAAATAAATAAATAAACATTTTATAAACAGGATAAGAAAGAAAGAAAGACCAGGCAGGCCTGCCATCCTTATCTCTGTCTCTCTGTCTGTCTGTCTACAGTCTGTTTGATCCCCTTGGACTCGAGATGGGCCACCATATAGTTGCTGGTAGTTGATCCCAGGTTCTCTGGAAGAGGAGACAATGCTGTTAATTGTTGAGCCCTTTCAGTGGCCCCACCCATCTTTAAATTTTTAGAAGTGTATGTGAGGCTGTGTTTATGTACATTATATGCAGACCATAAGAGGGATTTAGATTTTCCAGAATCTGACACCCTCTTCTGGAGTGTCTGAAGACAGCTAATGTGTACTTATATCTAATAAACACATAAATAAATAAATAAACATTTTTTAAAAAGTATAAGAAAGAAAGAAAGACCAGGCAGTCCTCCATATTTATGTGTGTCTCTCTGTCTGTCTGTGTGATACACTGGAACTGGAGATGGGCCACCATATAGTTGCTGGTAGTTTATCTAAGGTTCTCTGGAAGAGGAGACAATGCTGTTAATTGTTGAGCCCTTTCTGTGGCCAACCCATCTTTAAATTTTTAGAAGTATATGTGAGGCTGTTTTTATGTACATCATATGCAGACCATAAGAGGGATTTAGATTCTCCAGAATCTGACACCCTCTTCCTGAGTGTCTGAAGACAGCTACAGTTTACTTATATCTAATAAATACATAAATAAATAAATGAATGAATGAATAAATAAATAAATAAATAAATAAATAAATAAATAAATAAATAAACATTTTTAAAAAGGATAAGAAAGTAAGAAAGACCAGGCAGGCCTGCCACCCTTATCTCTGTCTCTCTGTCTGTCTGATTCCCTGGAACTGGAGATGGGCCACCATAGTGTTGCTGGTAGTTTATCCCAGGTTCTCTGGAAGAGGAGCCAATGATGTTAATTGTTGAGCCCTTTCAGTGGCGCCACCCATCTTTAAATATTTAGAAGTATATGTGAGGCTGTGTTTATGTACATCATATGCAGACCATAAATGTGATTTAGATTCTCCAGAATCTGAAACCCTCTTCTGGAGTGTCTGAAGGCAGCTACAGTGTACTTATATCAAATAAATAAATAAATAAATAAATAAATAAATAAATAAATAAACATTTTTTAAACAGGATAAGAAAGAAAGAAAGACCAGGCAGGCCTGAAATCCTTATCTCTGTCTGTCTGTCTGTCTGTCTACAGTCTGTCTGATCCCCTTGGACTCGAGATCGGCCACCATATAGTTGCTGGTAGTTGATCCCAGGTTCTCTGGAAGAGGAGTCAGTGCTGTTAATTGTTGAGCCCTTTCAGTAGCCCAACCCATCTTTAAATTTTTAGAAGTATATGTGAGGCTGTGTTTATGTACATAATATACATACCATAAGAGGGATTTAGATATTCCAGAATCTGACACCCTCTTCTGGCGTGTCTGAAGACAGCTACAGTGTACTTATATCTAATAAATACATAAATAATTAAATAAACATTTTTTTAAAACGATAAGAAAGAAAGAAAGACCAGGCAGGCCTGCCATCCTTATCTCTGTCTGTCTGTCTGTCTGATCCCCTGGAACTGGAGATGGGCCACCATATAGTTGCTGGTAGTTGATTTCAGGTTCTCTGGAAGAGGAGACAATGCTGTTAATTGTTGAGCCCTTTCAGTGGCCCCACACATCTTTAAATTTTTAGAAGTATATGTGAGGCTGTGTTCATGTACATCATATGCAACCATAAGAGGGATATAGATTCTCCAGAATCTGACACCCTCTTCTGGAGAGTCTGAAGACAGCTACAGTGTACTTATATCTAATAAATACATAAATAAATAAACAAACAAATAAATAAATAAACAAATAAATAAACATTTTTTAAAAAGGATAAGAAAGAAAGAAAAATCAGGCAGGCCTGCCATCCTTATCTCTGTCTGTCTGTCTGTCTGTCTTATCCCCTGGAACTTGAGATGGGCCACCATATAGTTGCTGGTAGTTGATCCCACGTTCTCTGGAAGAAGAGACAATGCTGTTAATTGTTTAGCTTTTTCAGTGGGCCCACCCATCTTTAAATTTTTAGAAGTATATGCGAGGCTGTGTTTATGTACATCATATGCAGACCATAAGAGGGATTTAGATTCTCCAGAAGATGAGACCCTCTTCTAGAGTGTTTGAAGACAGCTACAGTGTACTTATATCTAATAAATACATAAATAAATAAATAAACATTTTCTAAAAAGTATAAGTAAGAAAGAAAGACCAGGCAGGCCTCCATCCTTATCTCTTTCTGTCTGTCTGTCTGTCTGATACCCTGGAACTGCAGATGGGCCACCATATAGTTGCTGGTAGTTGATCCCAGGTTCTCTGGAAGAGGAGACAATGATGTTAATTGTTGAGCCCTTTCAGTGGTCCTACCCATCTTTAAATTTTTAGAAGTATATGTGAGGCTGTGTTTATGTACATCATATGCAGACCATAAGAGGGATTTAGATTCTCCAGAATCTGACACCCTCTTCTGGAGTGTCTGAAGACAGCTACTGTGTACTTATATCTAATAAATACATAAATAAATAATTAAAAAAACATTATTTAAAAAGGATTAGAAAAAAGAAAGACCAGGCAGGCCTGCCACCCTTATCTCTGTCTGTCTGTCTTTCTGTCTGATACCCTGGAACTGGAGATGGGCCACCATAGTGTTGCTGGTAGTTTATCCCAGGTTCTCTGGAAGAGGAGACAATGCTGTTAATTGTTGAGCCCTTTCAGTGGCCCCACCCATCTTTAAATTTTTAGAAGAAAATGTGAGTCTGTGTTTATGTACATCATATGCAGACCCTAAGAGGGATTTAGATTCTCCAGAATCTGACACCCTCTTCTGCAGTGTCTAAAGACAGCTACAGTGTACTTATATCTAATAAATACATATATAAAAAATAATTTTTTTTAAAAAGGATAAGAAAGAAAGAAAGACCAGGCAGGCCTGCCATCCTTATCTCTGTCTGTCTGTCTGTCTGTTTGATACCCTGGTACTGGAGATGGGCCACCATATAGTTACTGGTAGTTGATTCCAGGCTCTCTGGAAGAGGAGACAATGCTGTTAATTGTTGAGCCATTTCAGTGGCCTAACCCATCTTTGAATTTTTAGAAGTAAATTTGTGCTGTGTTTATGTACATCATATGCAGACCATAAGAGGGATTTAGATTCTCCAGAATCTGACACCCTCTTCTGGATTGTTTGAAGACAGCTACATTGTACTTATATCTAATAAATACATAAATAAATAAATAAACATTTTTTAAAAAGGATAAAAAAGAAAGAAAGACCAGGCAGGCCTGCCATCCTTATCCTTGTCTCTCTGTCTGTCTGTCTGATAACATGGAACTGGAGATGGGCCACCATAAAGTTGCTGGTAGTTGATCCCAGGATCTCTGATGAGTAGACAATGCTGTTAATTGTTGAGACCTTTCAGTGGCCCCACACATCTTTAAATTTTTAGAAGTATATGTGAGGCTGTGTTTATGTACATCATATGCAGACCATAAGAGGGATATAGATTCTCCAGAATCTGACACCCTCTTCTGGAGTGTCTGAAGATAGCTAAAGTGTACTTATATCTAATAAATACATAAATAAATAAATAAATAAATAAATAAATAAATAAATAAATAAACAAACAAACATTTTTTAAAAAGAATAAGATAGAAAGAAAGACCAGGCTGGACGGTCATCCTTATCTATGTCTGTCTGTCTGTCTCTCTGTCTGTCTGTCTGTCTGATCTCCTGGAACTGGAGATGGGCCACCATATAGTTGCTGGTAGTTGATCCCAGGTTCTCTGAAGAGGAGACAATTCTGTTAATTGTTCAGCCCTTTCAGTGGCCCCACTCATCTTTAAATTTCTAGAAGTAAATGTGATGCTGTGTTTATGTACATCATATTCAGACCGTAAGAGGGATTTAGATTCTCCAGAATCTGACACCGTCTTTTGGAGTGTCTATGACGGATACAGTGTACATATATCTAATAAATTCATAAATAAATAAATAAATAAATAAATAAATAAATAAACATTTTTTAAAAAGGATAAGAAAAAAAGAAAGACCAGCAGGCCTGCCATCCTTATCTCTGTCTGTCTGTCTGTCTAATCCCCTGGAACTGGAGATGGGCCACCATATAGTTGCTGGTAGTTGATCCCAGGTTCTCTGGAAGAGGAGACAATGCAGTTAATTGTTGAGCGCTTTCAGTGGCCCCACACATCTTGAAATTTTTAGAAGTATATGTGAGTCTGTGTTTATGTACATCATATGCAGACCAAAAGAGGGATTTAGATTCTCCACAATCTGACACCCTCTTCTGGAGTGTCTGAAGACAGATACAGTGTACTTATATCTAATAAATAGATAAATAAATAAATAAATAAATAAATAAATAAATAAGTAAATAAACAAACATTTTTTAAAAAGGATAAGAAAAAAAGAAAGACCAGCAGGCCTGCCATCCTTATCTCTGTCTGTCTGTCTGTCTGTCTGTCTGTCAGTCTGATCCCCTGGAACTGGAATGGGCCCCATATATTTGCTGGTAGTTGATCCGAGGTTCTCTGGAAGAGGAGACAATGCTGTTAATTGTTGAGTCCTTTCAGTGGCCCCACACATCTTTAAATTTTTAGAAGTATATGTGAGTCTGTGTTTATGTACATCATATGCAGACCATAAGAGGGATTTAGATTCTCCAGAATCTGACACCCTCTTCTGAAGTGTCTGAAGACAGCTACAGTGTACTTATATCTAATAAATACATGAATAAAAAAAAATAAATAAATAAACATTTTTTCAACAGTATAATAAAGAAAGAAAGACCAGGCACGCCTGCCATCCTTATCTCTGTCTGTCTGTCTGTCTGTCTGATCCCCTGGAACTGGAGATGGGCCACCATATAGTTGCTGGTAGTTCATCCCAGGTTCTCTGGAAGAGGAGACAATGCTGTTAATTGTTGAGCCCTTTCTTTAGTGACCCCACCCATCTTTAAATTTTTAGAAGTATATGTGAGGCTGTGTTTATGTACATCATATGCAGACCATAAGAGGGATTTAGATTCTCCAGAATCTGACACCCTCTTCTGGAGTGTCTGAAGACAGCTACTGTGTACTTATATCTAATAAATACATAAATAAATAATTAAAAAAACATTATTTAAAAAGGATAAGAAAAAAGAAAGACCAGGCAGGCCTGCCACCCTTATCTCTGTCTGTCTGTCTGTCTGTCTGATACCCTGGAACTGGAGATGGGCCACCATAGTGTTGCTGGTAGTTTATCCCAGGTTCTCTGGAAGAGGAGACAATGCTGTTAATTGTTGAGCCCTTTCAGTGGCCCCACCCATCTTTAAATTTTTAGAAGAAAATGTGAGTCTGTGTTTATGTACATCATATGCAGACCCTAAGAGGGATTTAGATTCTCCAGAATCTGACACCCTCTTCTGCAGTGTCTAAAGACAGCTACAGTGTACTTATATCTAATAAATACATATATAAAAAATAATTTTTTTTAAAAAGGATAAGAAAGAAAGAAAGACCAGGCAGGCCTGCCATCCTTATCTCTGTCTGTCTGTCTGTCTGTTTGATACCCTGGTACTGGAGATGGGCCACCATATAGTTACTGGTAGTTGATTCCAGGCTCTCTGGAAGAGGAGACAATGCTGTTAATTGTTGAGCCATTTCAGTGGCCTAACCCATCTTTGAATTTTTAGAAGTAAATTTGTGCTGTGTTTATGTACATCATATGCAGACCATAAGAGGGATTTAGATTCTCCAGAATCTGACACCCTCTTCTGGATTGTTTGAAGACAGCTACATTGTACTTATATCTAATAAATACATAAATAAATAAATAAACATTTTTTAAAAAGGATAAAAAAGAAAGAAAGACCAGGCAGGCCTGCCATCCTTATCCTTGTCTCTCTGTCTGTCTGTCTGATAACATGGAACTGGAGATGGGCCACCATAAAGTTGCTGGTAGTTGATCCCAGGATCTCTGATGAGTAGACAATGCTGTTAATTGTTGAGACCTTTCAGTGGCCCCACACATCTTTAAATTTTTAGAAGTATATGTGAGGCTGTGTTTATGTACATCATATGCAGACCATAAGAGGGATATAGATTCTCCAGAATCTGACACCCTCTTCTGGAGTGTCTGAAGATAGCTAAAGTGTACTTATATCTAATAAATACATAAATAAATAAATAAATAAATAAATAAATAAATAAACAAACAAACATTTTTTAAAAAGAATAAGATAGAAAGAAAGACCAGGCTGGACGGTCATCCTTATCTATGTCTGTCTGTCTGTCTCTCTGTCTGTCTGTCTGTCTGATCTCCTGGAACTGGAGATGGGCCACCATATAGTTGCTGGTAGTTGATCCCAGGTTCTCTGAAGAGGAGACAATTCTGTTAATTGTTCAGCCCTTTCAGTGGCCCCACTCATCTTTAAATTTCTAGAAGTAAATGTGATGCTGTGTTTATGTACATCATATTCAGACCGTAAGAGGGATTTAGATTCTCCAGAATCTGACACCGTCTTTTGGAGTGTCTATGACGGATACAGTGTACATATATCTAATAAATTCATAAATAAATAAATAAATAAATAAATAAATAAATAAATAAATAAACATTTTTTAAAAAGGATAAGAAAAAAAGAAAGACCAGCAGGCCTGCCATCCTTATCTCTGTCTGTCTGTCTGTCTAATCCCCTGGAACTGGAGATGGGCCACCATATAGTTGCTGGTAGTTGATCCCAGGTTCTCTGGAAGAGGAGACAATGCTGTTAATTGTTGAGCGCTTTCAGTGGCCCCACACATCTTGAAATTTTTAGAAGTATATGTGAGTCTGTGTTTATGTACATCATATGCAGACCAAAAGAGGGATTTAGATTCTCCACAATCTGACACCCTATTCTGGAGTGTCTGAAGACAGATACAGTGTACTTATATCTAATAAATAGATAAATAAATAAATAAATAAATAAATAAATAAGTAAATAAACAAACATTTTTTAAAAAGGATAAGAAAAAAAGAAAGACCAGCAGGCCTGCCATCCTTATCTCTGTCTGTCTGTCTGTCTGTCTGTCTGTCAGTCTGATCCCCTGGAACTGGAATGGGCCCCATATATTTGCTGGTAGTTGATCCGAGGTTCTCTGGAAGAGGAGACAATGCTGTTAATTGTTGAGTCCTTTCAGTGGCCCCACACATCTTTAAATTTTTAGAAGTATATGTGAGTCTGTGTTTATGTACATCATATGCAGACCATAAGAGGGATTTAGATTCTCCAGAATCTGACACCCTCTTCTGAAGTGTCTGAAGACAGCTACAGTGTACTTATATCTAATAAATACATGAATAAAAAAAATAAATAAATAAACATTTTTTCAACAGTATAATAAAGAAAGAAAGACCAGGCACGCCTGCCATCCTTATCTCTGTCTGTCTGTCTGTCTGTCTGATCCCCTGGAACTGGAGATGGGCCACCATATAGTTGCTGGTAGTTCATCCCAGGTTCTCTGGAAGAGGAGACAATGCTGTTAATTGTTGAGCCCTTTCTTTAGTGACCCCACCCATCTTTAAATTTTTAGAAGTATATGTGAGGCTGTGTTTATGTACATCATATGCAGACCATAAGAGGGATTTAGATTCTCCAGAATCTGACACCCTCTTCTGGAGTGTCTGAAGACAGCTACAGTGTACTTATATCTAAAAAATAAATAAATAAATAAATAAATAAACATTTTTTAAAAAGGATAAGAAAGAAAGAAAGACCAGGCAGGCCTGCCATCCTTATCTCTGTCTTTCTGTCTGTCTGTTTGTCTGTCTGATCCCCTGAAACTGGAGATGGGCCAACATATAGTTGCTGGTAGTTGATCCCAGGTTCTCTGGAAGAGGAGACAATGCTGTTAATTGTTGGTTCCTTTCAGTGGCCCCAACCATCTTTAAATTTTTAGAAGAATATGTGAGGCTGTGTTTATGTACATCATATGCAGAACATAAATTGGATTTATGTTCTGCAGAATCAAACACCCTCTTCTGGAGTGTCTGAAGATAGCTATAGTGTACTTATATCTAATAAATACATAAATAAATTAATAAACCTTTTTTAAAATGATAAGAAAGAAAGAAAGACCAGGCAGGCCTGCCATCCTTATCTCTGTCTGTCTGTCTGTGTGTCTGTCTGATCCCCTGGAACTGGAGATGGGCCACCATATAATTACTGGTTATTGATCCCAGGTTCTCTGGAAGAGGAGACAATGCTGTTAATTGTTGATCCCTTTTAGTGGCCCCACCCATCTTTAAATTTTTAGAAGTATATGTGAGGCTGTGTTTATGTACATCATATGCAGACCATAAGAGGGATTTAGATTCTCCAGAATCTGACAACCTCTTCTGGAGTGTCTGAAGACAAGTATTGTGTACTTATATATAATAAATACATTAAAAATAAATAAATAAATAAATAAATAAATAAATAAATAAATAAATATAAATAAATAAATAAACATTTTTTTTAAACGGAGAAGAAAGAAAGAAAGACCATGCAGGCCTGCCATCCTTATCACTTTCTGTCTGTCTGTCTGTCTGTCTGATCCCCTGTAACTGGAGATGGGACACCATATAGTTGCTGGTAGTTGATCCCAGGTTCTCTGGAAAAGGAGACAATGCTGTTAATTGTTGAGACGTTTCAGTGGCCCCACCAATCTTTAAATTTTTAGAAGTATATGTGAGGCTATGTTTATGTACATCAAATGCAGACCATAAGAGGGATTTAGATTCTCCAGCATATGACACCCTCTTCTGGAGTGTCTGAAGACAGCTACAGTGTACTTATGTCTAATAAATACTTAAATAAACAAATAAACATTTTTAAATAAGGATAATAAAGAAAGAAAATCCAGGCAGGCCTTCCATCCTTATATCTGTCTGTCTGTCTGTCTGTCTGATTCCCTGGAACTGGAGATGGGCCACCATATAGTTGCTGGTAGTTGATCCAGGTTCTCTGGAAGAGGAGACAATGCTGTTAATTGTTGAGCCCTTTCAGTGGCCCCACACATCTTTAAATTTTTAGAAATATATGTGAGGCTGTGTTATGTACATCATATGCAGACCATAAGAGGTATTTAGATTCTCCAGAATCTGATACCCTCTTCTGGAGTGTCTGAAGACAGCTACAGTGTACTTATATCTAATAAATAAATAAATAAATAAATACATAAATAAATAAATAAATAAATAAATAAACATTTTTTAAAAGGATAAGAAAAAAATAAAGACTAGCAGGCCTGCCATCCTTATCTCTGTCTGTCTGTCTGTCTGTCTGTCTGATCCCCTGGAACTGGAGATGGGCCACCACATAGTTGCTGGTAGTTTAATCCCAGGTTCTCTGGAAGAGGAGACAATGCTGTTAATTGTTGAGCCCTTTCAGTGGCCCCACACATCTTTAAATTTTTAGAAATATATGTGAGGCTGTGTTTATGTACATTGTATGTACACCATAAGAGGGATTTATATTCTCCAGAATCTGATACCCTCTTCTGGAGTGTCTGAAGACAGCTACAGTGTACTTATATCTAATAAATACATAAATAAATAAATAAATAAATAAACATGTTTTAAAAAGGATAAGAAAGAAAGAAAAACCAGGCAGGCCTGCCATCCTTGTCTGTCTGTCTGTCTGTCTGTCTCTCTGATCCCCTGGATCTGGAGATGGGCCACCATATAGTTGCTGGTAGTTGATCCCAGGTTCTCTGGAAGAGGAGACAATGCTGTTAATTGTTGAGCCCTCACAGTGGCCCCACCCATCTTTAAATTTTTAGAAATAAATGTGAAGCTGTTTTTACGTACATCATATGCATATCATAAGAGGGACTTAGATTCTCCAGAATCGGACACCCTCTTCCTGAGTGTCTGAAGACAGCTACAGTGTACTTATATATAATAAATTCATAAATAAATAAATAAACCTTTTTAAACGGATAAGAAAGAAATAAAAACCAGGAAGGCCTGCCATCCTTGTCTGTATGTCTGTCTGTCTGTCTGATCGCCTGGAACTGGAGATGGGCCACCATATAGTTGCTGGTAGTTGATCCCAGGTTCTCTGGAAGAGGAGACAATGCTGTTAATTTTTGAGCCCTTTCAGTGGCCCCACCCATCTTTAAATTTTTATAAGTATATGTGAGGCTGTGTTCATATACATCATATGCAGACCATAAGAGGGATTTAGATTCTCCAGAATCTGACACCCTCTTCTGGAGTGTCTGAAGACAGCTACAGTGTACTTATATCGAATAAATAAATAAATAAATAAATAAATAAATAAATAAATAAATAAATAAATAAACATTTTTTAAAAGGATAAGAAAGAATGAAAGACCAGGTAGGCCTGCCATCCTTAACTCTATCTGTCTGTATCTCTGTCTGTCTGTCTGATCCCCTGGAACTGGAGATGGGCCACCATATAGTTGCTGGTAGTTGATCCCAGGTTCTCTGGAAGAGGAGACAATGATGTTAATTGTTGAGCCCTTTCAGTGGTCCTACCCATCTTTAAATTTTTAGAAGTATATGTGAGGCTGTGTTTATGTACATCATATGCAGACCATAAGAGGGATATAGATTCTCCAGAATCTGAAACCCTCTTCTGGAGTGTCTGAAGACAGCTACAGTGTACTTATATCTAATAAATACATAAATAAATAAATAAATAAATAAATAAATAAATAAATAAATATACATTTTTTAAACGGATAAGAAAGAAAGAAAAACCAGGCAGGCTTCCATCCTTGTCTGTCTTTCTCTCTGTCTGTCTGTCTTGCCTAGCCCCTTGCGTTGCCTAGCCCAGCCCCTTGCCTAGCCTAGCCTAGCCCAGCCCTGCCTTGCCTAGCCCTGCCTATCCCTGTCTTTAACCAGGCTGGCCTCGAACTCAGAAACTGACTGCTTCTGCCTCCAGAGTGCTCTCATTAAGAGCTCAAGCCACCACTGACTGTTGGGTTTTCTAAGTCTTACATAGGTATGGTCTGTTTCTCAACTTTGATTTTCTCATTTTTAGACTTTTTCAGGGTTTCTCAACATATTCCAGGTACTACAGTCTGATTATCTCTTTTTTTGACTTTTTCAGGGTTTCTCATCATATTCCAAGTCCTAGAGTGTGATTTTCTCTTTTTTTTGACTTTTTCAGAGTTTCTCACCATATTCCAGGTCCTATCGTGTGATTTTCTCATTTTAAGACTTTTTCAGGATTTCTCAACATATTCCAACTCCTTCAGTGTATTTTTCTCATTTTTCGACTTTTTTAGGGTTTCTCATCTTATTCCAAGTCCTACAGTGTGATTTTCTCATTTTAAGACCTTTTCAGGGTTTCTCAACATATTCCAGGTCCTACAGTGTGATTTTCTCATTTTTTGACTTTTTCAGGGTTTCTCACCATATTGGAGGTTCTACAAGTGTGATTTTCTTATTTTTCGACTTTTTCAGGGTTTACTCACCATATTCCAGCTTCTACAGTGTATTTTTCTCATTTTTTGACTTTTTCACGGTTTCTCATCATATTCTAAATCCTACAGTGTGATTTTCTAATTTTTGGAATTTTTCAGGGTTTCTCACCATATTGCAGGTACTACAAGTTTGATTTTCTTCTTTTTCGACTGTTTGAGTGTTTCTCACCATATTGCAGGTCCAACTGTGTGATTTTCTCATTTTGAGACTTTTTCCATGTTTCTCACCATATTCCAGCTACTACAGTCTGATTTTCTCATTTTTGACTTTTTCAGGGTTTCTCATCATATTCCAAGTCCTAGAGTGTGATTTTTCCAATTTTTCGCCTTTTTCAGAGTTTCTCACCATATTCCATGTTCCACAGTGTGATTTTCTCATTTTTTGACTTTTTCAGGATTGCTCACCATATTCCATCTTCTACATTCTGATTTTCTCATTTTTCAACTTTTTCAGGGTTTCTCATCTTATTCCAAGTCCTACAGTGAAATTTTCTCATTTTTCGACATTTTCAGGGTTTCTTACCATATTCCAGGTCCTATAGTGTGATTTTCTCATTTTTTGACTTTTTCAGAATTTCTCACCCTATTGCAGGTGCTACAGTATGATTTTCTCATTTTTCGACTTTTTCAGGTTTTCTCACCATATTGCAGGTACTACAAGTTTGATTTTCTTATTTTTCGACTGTTTCAGGGTTTCTCACCATATTCCAAGTCCTACTGTGTGATTATCTCATTTTTAGACTTTTTCAGTGTTTTCTCACAATATTCCAGGTACTACAGTGTGATTTTCTCATTTTTTGACTTTTTCAGGTTTTCTCATCATATTCCAAATCCTACAGTGTGATTTTCTCTTTTTCCGACTTTTAAAGGGTTTTTTACCATATTCCATGTCCTAGTCTGTAATTTTCTCATTTTTCGACTTTTTCAGGGTTTCTCACCATATTGGAGGTCCTACTTGTGTGATTTTCTTATTCTTCGACTTTTTCAGGTTTTCTCACCACATTCCAACTCCTACAGTATATTTTTCTCATTTTTGACTTTTTCATGGTTTCTCATCATATTCCAAATCCTACAGTGTGATTTTTTCATTTTTCGACTTTTTCAGGGTTTCTCACCATATTGCAGGTACTTCAAGTTTGATTTTCTTATATTTCGACTGTTTCACGGTTTCTCACCATATTTCAGGTCCTACTGTGTGATTTTCTCATTTTTCGAATTTTTCAGTGTTTCTCACCATATTCCAGGTCCTACAGTGTGTTTTTCTCATTTTTCGACTTTTTCAGGGTTTCTCACCATATTGGAGGTCCTACAATTGTGATTTTCTAATTTTTTAACCTTTTCAGGGTTTCTCTCCATATTCCAGCTCCTACAGTGTATTTTTCTCATTTTTTTTTACTTTTTCACGGTTTCTCATCATATTCGAAGTCCTACAGTGTGATTTTCTCATTTTTCGACTTTTTCAGGGTTTCTCACCATATTTCAGGTACTACAGTTTTATCTTATTTTTAGACTTTTTCAGTGTTTCTCACCATATTCCAGGTACTACAGTGTGATTTTCTCATTTTTTGACTTTTTCAGGGTTTCTCATCGTATTCCAAGTCCTAGAGTGTGATTTTCGCATTTTTCAAATTTTTCAGGGATTCTCAGCATATTCCAGTTCCTACAATTTGATTTTCTAATTTTTTGACTTTTTCAGGGTTTCTCATCATATTTCAGGTACTACATGTTTTATCTTATTTTTAGACTTTTTGAGTGTTTCTCACCATATTCCAGGTACTACAGTTTGATTTTCTCATTTTTCGACTTTTTCAGGGTTTCTCACCATATTCCAAGTCCTACAGTGTGATTTTCTCATTTTTTGACTTTTTCTGGGTTTCTCATCATATTCCAAGTCCTAGAGTGTGATTTTCGCATTTTTCGAATTTTTCAGGGATTCTCAGCATATTCCAGTTCCTTCAGTGTGATTTTCTCATTTTTCGACTTTTTCAGGGTTTCTCACCATATCCCAAGTCCTACAGTGTGATTTTCTCATTTTAAGACTTTTTCAGGGTCTCTCACCATATTGCAAGTCCTACAAGTGTGTATTTCTTTTTTTTTTTTTTTTTTTCTTTTTCATGACTTCTCACCATATTCCAGCTCCTACAGTGTCATTTTCTCATTTTTCGACATTTTCAGGGTTTCTTACCATATTCCAGGTCCTACAGTGTGATTTTCTCATTTTAAGACTTTTTCTGTTTTTCTCATCATATTCTGGGTCCTAGTGCATGATTTTCTCATTTTTCGAATTTTTCAGGGTTTCTCACCATATTCCAAGTCCTACAGTGTAATTTTCTCATTTTTTTGACTTTTTCAGGGTTTCTCATCATATTCCAAGTCCTAGAGTGTGATATTCTCATTTTTCGACTTTTTCAGGGTTTGTCACCATATTGCATGTACTACAAGTTTGATTTTCTTATTTTTCGACTGTTTCAGGGTTTCTCACCACATTCGAGGTCCTACTGGGTGATTTTCTCATTTTAATACTTTTTTAGTGTTTCTCACCATATTCCAGGTACTAAAGTGTGATTTTTTCATTTTTTGACTTTTTCACGGTTTCTCATCATATTCCAAGTCCTAGAGTGTGATTTTTGCCTTTTTAGTATTTTTCATGGTTTCTCAACATATTCCAGGTCCTACAGTTTGATTTTCTCATTTTTCGACTTTTTCAGGGTTTCTCACCAGCTTCCAGGTCCTACTGCGTGATTTTCTCATTTTTCGACTTTTTTCAGGATTTCTCACCATATTCTGGGTCCTACTACATGATTTTCTCATTTTTCGATGTTTCAGGGTTTCTCACCATATTCCAGTCCTAGAGTGTCCTTTTCTCATTTTTTAACTTTTTCAGGGTTTCTTAAGGTATTCCAGGTTCTACATTGTCATTTTCTCATTTTTCGAATATTTCAGGTTTTCTCAACATATTCCAGGTCCTACACTGTCATTTTATAATTTGCGACTTTTTCAGAGTTTCTCACCATATTCCATGTACTACAGTGTGATTTTTCTCATTTTTTGACTTTTTCAGGGTTTCTCACCATATTCCAAGTCCTACGGTGTGATTTTCTCATTTTAAGACTTTTTCAGTATTTTTCACAATATTCCAAGTACTACAGTGTGATTTTCTATTTTAAGACTTTTTCAGTGTTTCTCACCAAATCCCAGGTCCCACTGCGTGATTTTCTCATTTTTCGACTTTTTCAGTGTTTTCTAACCATATTCAAGGTACTACAGTGTTATTTTCTCATTTTTTGACTTTTTCAGTGTTTCTGACCATATTCCAAGTCCTACAGTGTGATTTTCTCATTTTTCGAATTTTTCAGGGTTTCTCAACATATTCCAGATCCTACAGATTGATTTTCTCATTTTTCGACTTTTTCAGGATTTCTCACCAGCTTCCAGGTCCTACTGCGTGATTTTCTTATTTTTTGACTTTTTTTCAGGGTTTCTCACCATATTCTGTGTCCTACTGCATGATTTTCTCATTTTTCGACATTTTCAGAGTTTCTCACCATATTCCAAATCCTAGAGTGTGATATTCTCATTTTAAGACTTTTTCAGTGTTTCTCACCATATTGCAGGTACTACTGCATGATTTTCTCATTTTTCGACTTTTTCAGGGTTTCTCACCAGCTTCCAGGTCCTACTGCGTGATTTTCTTATTTTTTTGACTTTTTTTCAGGGTTTCTCACCATATTCTGGGTCCTACTGCATGATTTTCTCATTTTTTGATATTTTCAGAGTTTCTCACTATATTCCAAATCCTAGAGTGTGATATTCTCATTTTAAGACTTTTTCAGTGTTTCTCACCATATTGCAGGTACTCCTGCATGATTTTCTCATTTTTCGACTTTTTCAGGGTTTCTCACCATATTCCAAGTCCTACAGTGTGATTTTTCATTTTTTGACTTTTTCAGGGTTACTCATCTTATTCCAAGCCACACCCATCTTTAAATTTTTAGAAGAAAATGTGAGGCTGTGTTTATATACATCATATGCAGATGGTAAGAGGGATTTAGATTCTCCAGAATCTGACACCCTCTCCTGGAGTGTCTGAAGACCGCTACAGTGTACTTATATCTAATAAATACATAAATAAATAAATAAATAAATAAATAAATAAATAAACATTTTTTAAAAGGGATAAGAAAGAAAGAAAAACCAGGCAGGCCTCCATCCTTGTCTGTCTTTCTCTCTGTCTGTCTGTCTTGCCTAGCCCCTTGCGTAGCCTAGCCTAGCCCCTTGCCTTGCCTAGCCTAGCCCAGCCCTGCCTTGCCTAGCCCTGCCTATCCCTGTCTTTAACCAGGCTGGCCTCGAACTCAGAAACTGACTGCTTCTGCCTCCAGAGTGCTCTCATTAAGAGCTCAAGCCACCACTGACTGTTGGGTTTTCTAAGTCTTACATAGGTATGGTCTGTTTCTCAACTGTGAAACCCTAATTAACACGTGTAGTCTGTCCTAGGTCAGCCATAGCTACAGACTGAGGCCTTTTCTAAAACAAAACAAAAGAAAACAAAAAAAATAGAAATAATAAAATAAATAAATTAAGAAACCACATGATATCTTTTCTTTCTTTCAATGATACTCAGAGTTTGAAGCAGTTCACCCATGAGACCTCAGCTCCGGACATTGAGGCTGTTTCCCTAACAAGTATTATGGCTGAACCTGAGGGGTTCTACTGCTGATTTGTGTCCCCCACTTTAAAAAAATAGTTGTTTTCAAAGGCTGCAGGTTCTTAGCTCTGTTCCTTGTTACAGTTGAGTCACAGCCCTGAAAGTTCAGTGGTAGTTAAAGGCACTGAGAAGGGCTTCCTATAGACATCAAAGACCAAGTCTTTGTTATTAAAAAGTTAATCTGGATTCCCCCACACCCTGGCATCCTTAGAATTCCTAGAAAGGAAGGCAGGGACCTGGGCAGAAGGGTGCAAGGCTACTGGTGTTTGTAAGTGGTAACAGAAAGCTTTCTCTTGTTGGTACCCTACCCCAAGTTACACTGTCACTTCTTTTTCCTAGTTGTTGTTTTGTAGGTTTGTATTCTCAACATAGACCCTTTTCCTTCCTAACCTTGGCTGTCCTGAACCTTACTGTCCTTGAACTCAGTGATTTGCCTGTCTTGCTGGGATGAAACTGTGAGCTACCATCCAGAAGGAAGCACCCTGCTGAGGTTAGATTGGGGTCTCTTCCATTTTCCTCTATGAACATGCATATGGCAGGCCTGTTCTTTCTTTTTTACTTTTCCTTTTCTTTTTAAAGATTTATTTATTTATTATATTTAAGTATGCTGTAGCTATCTTCAGACAGTCCAGAAGAGGGTGTCAGATTCTGAAGAATCTAAATCATTCTTATTGTCTGCATATGATGTATATAAACACAGCCTCACATATACTCAAAAAAAAAAAAAAAAAGAAAGAAAGATGTGGCTACAGAGAGGGCTCAACAATTAAGAGCATTGTCTCCTCTTCCAGAGAACCTGGGCTCAATTACCAGTATTATATATGGTGGCCCATCTCCAGTTCCAGGGGATCTAATACTCTGTTCTGGAGTCTGTGGGCACAGCATACACATGCAAAACATTCTTACACAATCATTGAGAGAGGAGAGAGAGGGGTTGAGAGAGAGGGGAGGTAATCATACCTCCTGACGAGTTTGAAGACCTGAGCTTCATCACTCACACAAATAAATAAATGCAAAATATTTTTAAAAAATAAACTCTGCCATTGCCCTTTAAAAATTCCTAGAAAACAAGTTTTATAAGCAACAGTTATATTTACTATATCTAAAGTACAGTCATGAGCATATTCTCTAAATAGAAAAAGGCCTGTTAGTCTTAGAAATGGAAAAGACAAACCAAGGAAGGTTTGCAATTACATAATGAGGCAGCTCAGCCCAGCTCTTAGGTTGGAAATAAGACTGGAGAATAGGATACACCTGAAGACAGCCAGCCATTGCTTTTTGTTTTGGAGGCTGAAAGGATACACCTGAAGACAGCCAATGCTGTGTGATGGTGATCTGGTATTTTTTTTTTAATTTTTAAAAACTTTAACACTTTTTATAAAACCTCTTTCTTTCTTTCTTTCTTTCTTTCTTTCTTTCTTTCACACTTTTTATAAAACCTTTTTCCTTTCTTTCTTTCTTTCTTTCTTTCTTTCTTTCTTTCTTTCTTTCTTTAACACTTTTTATAAAACCTTTTTCCTTTCTTTCTTTCTTTCTTTCTTTCTTTCTTTCTTTCTTTCTTTAACACTTTTTATAAAACCTTTTTCCTTTCTTTCTTTCTTTCTTTCTTTCTTTCTTTCTTTCTTTAACACTTTTTATAAAACCTTTTTCCTTTCTTTCTTTCTTTCTTTCTTTCTTTCTTTCTTTCTCACTTTTTATAAAACCTTTTTCCTTTCTTTCTTTCTTTCTTTCTTTCTTTAACACTTTTTATAAAACCTTTTTCCTTTCTTTCTTTCTTTCTTTCTTTCTTTCTTTCTTTAACACTTTTTATAAAACCTTTTTCCTTTCTTTCTTTCTTTCTTTCTTTCTTTAACACTTTTTATAAAACCTTTTTCCTTTCTTTCTTTCTTTCTTTCTTTCTTTCTTTCTTTAACACTTTTTATAAAACCTTTTTCCTTTCTTTCTTTCTTTCTTTCTTTCTTTCTTTCTTTCTTTCTTTAACACTTTTTATAAAACCTTTTTCCTTTCTTTCTTTCTTTCTTTCTTTCTTTCTTTCTTTCTTTCTTTAACACTTTTTATAAAACCTTTTTCCTTTCTTTCTTTCTTTCTTTCTTTCTTTCTTTTTCTTTATTTCTTCTCACCCTGGCCTAGCCTACCCTAGCCTACCCTAGCCTACCCTAGCCTATCCTACCCTAGCCTACCCTATCCTACCCTAGCCTACCCTAGCCTACCCTAGCCTACCCTAGCCTACCCTAGCCTACCCTAGCCTACCCTAGCCTACCCTAGCCTACCCTAGCCTACCCTAGCCTACCCTAGCCTACCCTAGCCTACCCTAGCCCTGCCTAACCCTGTCTTTCACCAGGGTGGCCTCGAACTCAGAAACTTACTGCCTCTGCCTACAGAGTGCTGTCATTAAGAGCTTGAGCCACCACTGAAGGTCGGGTTTTCTAAACCTTACCTTGCTCTTGGTGTCTGTTCTCAGCTGTGAAACCCTAATTAACACAGGTAGGCAGTCCTGGGTCAGCCAGAGCTACAGACTGAGGCCTTCTCTAAAAACAAATAAAACAAAACAAAACAACAAATAGAAATAATAAAATACATAAATTAAACAACCACAGCATAGGTTTTCTCTCTCTAGGTGGTACTCAGAAATTCCAGCAGTTGGCCTGTGACACCTCAGCTCAGTATATGTGAGGCTGTGTTTATGTACATCATACACAGACCATAAGAGGGATTTAGATTCTCTAGAATCTAACACACTCTTCTGGAGTGTCTGTAGACAGCTACAGTGTACTTATATATAATAAATACATAAATAAATAAACATTTTTTAAAGGATAAGAAAGAAAGAAAGACCAGGCAGGCCTGCCATCCTTATCTCTGTCTGTCTGTCTGTCTGATCCCCTGGAACTGCAGATGGGCCACCATATAGTTGCTGGTAGTTGATCCCAGGTTCTCTGGAAGAGGAGACAATGATGTTAATTGTTGAGCCCTTTCAGTGGTCCTACCCATCTTTAAATTTTTAGAAGTATATGTGAGGCTGTGTTTATGTACATCATATGCAGACCATAAGAGGGATTTAGATTCTCCAGAAACTGACACCCTATTCTGGAGTGTCTGAAGACAGCTACAGTATACTTATATCTAATAAATACATAAATAAATAAATAAATAATTAAATAAATAAATAAATAAACATTTTTAAAAATGGATAAGAAAGAAAGAAAGACCAGGCAGGCATGCCATCCTTATCCTTGTCTGTTTCTCTGTCTGTCTGTCTGATCCCCTGGAACTGGAGATGGGCCACCATATAGTTGATGGTAGTTGATCCCAGGTTCTCTGGAGAGGAGATAATGCTGTTAATTGTTGAGCCCTTTCAGTGGTCCCACCAATCTTTAAATTTTTAGAAGTATATGTGAGTCTCTGTTTATGTATATCATATGCAGACCATAACAAGGATTTAGATTCTCCAGAATCTGACACCCTCTACTGGAGTGTCTGAAGACAGCTACAGTGTAATTATATCTAATAAATTCATAAATAAACAAATAAACATTTTTTAAAAAGGATAAGAAAGAATGAAAAACCAGACAGGCCTGCCATTCTAGTCTGTCTGTCTGTCTGTCTGTCTGATCCCCTGGAACTGGAGATGGGCCATTATATAGTTGCTGGTAGTTGATCCCAGGTTCTCTGGAAGAGGAGACAATGCTGTTAATTGTTGAGCCCTTTCAGTGGCCCCACCCATCCTTAAGTTTTTAGAGGTATATGTGAGGCTGTGTTTATGTACATGATATGCAGATCATAAGAGGGATATAGATTCTCCAGAATCTGACACCCTCTTCGGGAGTGTTTGAAGACAGCTACCGTGTACTTTTATCTAATAAATACATACATAAATTAATAAACATTTTTAAAAAGGATAAGAAAGAAAGAAAGACCAGGCAGGCCTGCCACCTTGTCTGTCTGTCTGTCTGTCTGTCTCTCTATCTGTCAGATCCCCTGGAACTGGAGATGGGCCACCATATAGTTGCTGGTAGTTGATCCCAGGTACTCTGGAAGAGGAGACAATGCTGTTAGTTGTTGAGCCCTTTCAGTAGCCCCACCCATCTTTAAATTTTTAGAAGTATATGTGAGGCTGTGTTTATGTACATCATATGCAGACCATACGAGGGATTTAGATTCTCCAGAATCTGACACCCTCTTCTGGAGTGTCTGAAGACAGCTACATTGTACTTATATCTAATAAATAAATAAATAAATAAATAAATATATACATACATAAATAAATAAACATTTTTTAAAAAGGATAAGAAAAAAAGAAAGACCAGGCAGGCCTGCCATCCTTATCTCTGTCTGTCTGTCTGTCTGTCTGATCCACTGGAACGAAAGATGGGCCACCATATAGTTGCTCATTGTTGATCCCAGGTTCTCTGGAAGAGGAGTCAATGCTGTTAATTATTGAGCCCTTTCTGGGGCCCCACCCATCTTTAAATTTTTAGAACTATATGTGAGGCTGTGTTTATGTACATCATATGCAGACCATAAGAGGGATTTATATTCTCCAGAATCTGACACCCTCTTCTGGAGTGACTGAAGACAACTACAGTGTACTTATATCTAATAAATAAATAAATAAATAAATAAATAAATAAATAAATAAATAAACATTTTTAAAAATGGATAAGAAAGAAAGAAAGAAAGACCAGGCAGGCCTGCCATCCTTATCTCTGTCTATCTGTCTGTCTGTCTGATACCCTGGAACTGGAGATGGGCCACCATATAGTTGCTGGTAGTTGATCCCAGTTTCTCTACAAGAGGAGACAATGCTGTTAATTTTTGAGCCCTTTCAGTGGCTCCACCCATCTTTAAATTTTTAGAAGAATTTGTGAGGCTGTGTTTATGTATATCATATGCAGACCATAAGAGGGATTTAGATTTTTCAGAATCTGACACCCTCTTCTGGAGTGTCTGAAGACAGCTAGAGTGTACTTATATCTAATAAATACATAAATAAATAAACATGTTTTAAAAAGGATAAGAAAGAAATAAAAACCAAGCAGGCCTGCCTTACTTGTCTGTTTGTCTATCTGTCTATCTGATCCCCTGAAACTGGAGATGGGCCACCATATTTTTACTGGTAGTTGAACCCAGGTTCTCTGGAAGAGGAGACAATGCTGGTATTTGTTGAGCCCTTTAAGTGGCCCCACCCATCTTTAAATTTTTAGAAGTATATGTGAGGCTGTGTTTATATACATCATATGCAGACCATAAGAGGGATTTAGATTCTCCGCAATCTGACACCCTCTTCTGGAGTGTCTGAAGACAGCTACTGTGTACTTATATCTAATAAATACATACATAAATAAATAAATAAACATTTTTTAAAAGGATAAGAAGGAAAGAAAGACCAGGTAGGCCTGCCATCCTTATCTCTGTCTGTCAGTCTGTCTGTCTGATCCCCTGGAACCAAAGATGGGCCACCATATAGTTGCTGGTAGTTGATCCCAGGTTCTCTGGAAGAGGAGACAATGCTGTTAATTGTTGAGCCCTTTCAGTGGCCCCACCCATCTTTAAATTTTTAGAAGTATATGTGAGGCTGTGTTTATGTACACTGTATGCAGACCATAAGAGGGATTTAGATTCTCCAGAAACTGATACCCTCTTCTGGAGTGTCTGAAGACATCTACAGTGTACTTATATCTAATAAAGAAAGAAAGAAAGAAAGAAAGAAAGAAAGAAAGAAAGAAAGAAAGAAAGAAAGAAAGAAAGAAAGAAAGAAAGAAAGAAAGATGTTTTAAAAAGGATAAGAAAGAATGAAAAACCAGACAGGCCTGCCATTCTAGTCTGTCTGTCTGTCTGTCTGTCTGATCCCCTGGAACTGGAGATGGGCCATTATATAGTTGCTGGTAGTTGATCCCAGGTTCTCTTGAAGAGGAGACAAGGCTGTTAATTGTTGAGCCCTTTCAGTGGCCCCACCCATCTTTAAATTTTTAGAAGTATATATGAGGCTGTGTTAATGTACATCATATGCAGTCCATAAGAGGGATTTAGATACTCCAGAACCTGAAACCCTCCTCCTGAGTTTCTGAAGACAGCTACAGTGTACTTAAATCTAATAAATAAATAAATAAATAAATAAATAAATAAATAAATAAATAAATAAACATTTTAAAAGGATAAGAAAGAAAGAAAGAAGAACAGGCAGGCCTGCGATCCTTATCTCTTCTGTCTGTCTGTATGTCTATCTGATCCCCTGGAACTGGAGATGGGCCACCATATAGTTGCTGGTAGTTGATCCCAGGTTCTCTGGAAGAGGAGACAATGCTGTTAATTGTTGAGCCCTTTCAGTGGCCCAATACATCTTTAAATTTTTGGAAGTAATTGTGAGTCTGTGCTTATGTACATCATTTGCAGTCCATAAGAGGGATTTAGATTCTCCAGAATCTGACACCCTCTTCCTCAGTGTCTGAAGACAGCTACAGTGTTATTATATCTAATATACATTAATAAATAAATAAACATTTCTTAAAAAGGATAAGAAAGAAAGAAAGACCAGGCAGGCCTGCCATCCTTATCTCTATCTGTCTGTATGTCTGTCTGTCTGTCTGATCCCCTGGAACTGGAGATGGGCCACCATATAGTTGCTGGTAGTTGAACCCAGGTTCTCTGGAAGAGGAGACAATGCTGTTAATTTTTGAGCAGTAAAGTGGCCCCACCCATCTTTAAATTTTTAGAAGTATATGTGAGGCTGTGTTTATGTACCTCATATGCAGACCATAAGAGGGATTTAGATTGTCCAGAATCTGACACCGTCTTCTGGAGTGTCAGAAGACTGCTACCATGTACTTATATCTAATAAATAAATAAATAAATAAATAAATAATCATTTTTTAAAAATGATAAGAAAAAAAGAAAGTCCAGGCAGGCCTGCGTTCCTTAACTCTGTCTGTCTGTCTGTCTGTCTGTCTGATCCCGGGGAACTGGAGATGGGCCACCATATAGTGGCTGATAGTTGATCCCAGGTTCTCTGGAAGAGGAGACAATGCTGTTAATTGTTGAGCCCTTTCAGTGGCCCCACTCATCTTTAAATTTTTAGAAGTGTATGTGAGGCTGTGTTTATGTACAACATAGGCAGACTATAAGAGGGATTTAGATTCTCCAGAATCTGACACCCTCTTCTGGAGTGTCTGAAGACAGCTACAGTGTACTTATTCTAATAAATAAATAAATAAATAAATAAATAAATAAATAAATAAATAAATGAATAAATAAACTTTTTTTAAAATTGATAAGAAAAAAAGAAATACCAGGCAGGCCTGCCATCCTTATCTCTGTCTGTCTGTCTATCTGTCTTTCTGATTCCCTGGACCTGGAAATGGGCCACCATATAGTTGCTGGTAGTTGATCTCAGGTTCTCTGGAAGAGGAGACAATGCTGTTAATTGTTGAGCCCTTTCAGTGGCCCCACCCATCTTTAAATTTTTGGAAGTAAATGTGAGTCTGTGTTTATGTACATCATATGAAGACCATAAGAGGGATTTAGATTCTCCAGAATCTGACAACCTCTTCAGGAGTGTCTGAAGACCTCTACAGTGTACTTATATCTAATATACATTAATAAATAAATAAACATTTCTTAAAAAGGATAAGAAAGAAAGAATGACCAGGCAGGCCTGCCATCCTTATCTCTATCTGTCTGTATGTCTGTCTGTCTGTCTGATCCCCTGGAAATGGAGATGGGCCACCATATAGTTGCTGGTAGTTGAACCCAGGTTCTCTGGAAGAGGAGACAATGCTGTTAATTTTTGAGCAGTAAAGTGGCCCCACCCATCTTAAATTTTTAGAAGTATATGTGAGGCTGTGTTTATGTACCTGTATGCAGACCATAAGAGGGATTTAGATTGTCCAGAATCTGACACCGTCTTCTGGAGTGTCTGAAGACTGCTACCATGTACTTATATCTAATAAATAAATAAATAAATAAATAAATAATCTTTTTTTAAAAATGATAAGAAAAAAAGAAAGTCCAGGCAGGCCTGCGTTCCTTAACTCTGTCTGTCTGTCTGTCTGATCCCGGGGAACTGGAGATGGGCCACCATATAGTGGCTGATAGTTGATCCCAGGTTCTCTGGAAGAGGAGACAATGCTGTTAATTGTTGAGCCCTCACCATATTGCAGGTCCTACAAGTATGAATTTTTCAGTGTTTCTCACCATATTCCAGGTACTACTGCGTGATTTTCTCATTTTTCGACTTTTTCAGGGTTTCTCACCATATTGCAAGTCCTACAAGTGTGAATTTCTTATTTTTGGACTTTTTTAGGGTTTCTCACCATATTCCAGCTCCTACAGTGTGTTTTTGTCATTTTTTGTCTTTTTCACGGTTTCTCATCTTATTCCAAGTCCTATATTGTGATTTTCTCATTTTTTTGCCTTTTGCAGGGTTTCTCACCATATTGCAGGTACTACAAGTTTGATTTTCTTATTTTTCGATCTTTCAGGGTTTCTCACCATATTCCAGGTCCTACAGTGTGATTTTCTCATTTTTAGACTTTTTCAGGGTTTCTCACCATATTGGAGGTTCTACAAGTGTGATTTTCTTATTTTTAAACTTTTTCAGGGTTTCTCACCATATTGGAGGTTCTACAAGTGTGATTTTCTTATTTTTCGACTTTTTCAGGGTTTACTCACCATATTCCAGCTTCTACAGTGTATTTTAATCATTTTTTGACTTTTTCACGGTTTCTCATCATATTCTAAATCCTACAGTGTGAATTTCTCATTTTTGGAATTTTTCAGGGGTTTCTCACCATATTGCAGGTACTACAAGTTTGATTTTCTTATTTTTCCACTGTTTCAGTGTTTCTCACCATATTGCAGGTCCAACTGTGTGATTTTCTCATTTTGAGACTTTTTCAATGTTTCTCACCATATTCCAGCTACTACAGTCTGATTTTCTCATTTTTGACTTTTTCAGGGTTTCTCATCATATTCCAAGTCCTAGAGTGTGATTTTTCCAATTTTTCGACTCTTTCAGAGTTTCTCACCATATTCCAGGTTCCACAGTGTGATTTTCTCATTTTTTGACTTTTCAGGATTGCTCACCATATTCCATATTCTACATTGTGATTTTCTCTTTTTTCAACTTTTTCAGGGTTTCTCATCTTATTCCAAGTCCTACAGTGAAATTTTCTAATTTTCTGACTTTTTCAGGTTGTCTCATCTTATTCCAAGTCCTACAGTGTGATTTTCTCATTTTTTGACTTTTTCAGGGTTTCTCACCATATTGCAGGTCCTACACGTGTGAATTTCTTATTTTTGGACTTTTTCAGGGTTTCTCACCATATTCCAGGTACTACAGTGTGATTTTCTCATTTTAAGACTTTTTCATGGTCTCTCACAATATTGCATGTCCTACAAGTGTGTATATCTTATTTTTCTACTTTTTAATGGTTTCTCTCCATATTCCATCTCCTACCGTGTACTTTTGTCATTTTTTGTCTTTTTCACGGTTTCTTATTTAATTCCAAGTCCTACAGTGTGATTTTCTCATTTTTTGACTTTTTCAGGGTACTCATCATATTCCAAGTCCTACAGTGTGATTTTCTCATTTTTTGACTTTTTCAGGGTTTCTCATCTTATTCCAAGTCCTAGAGTGTGATTTTTCTAATTTTTCAACTTTTTCAGATTTTATCACCATATTCCTTTTACTACAGTTTGATTTTTCTCATTTTTGACTTTTTCAAGGTTTCTCACCATATTCCATGTCCTAAAGTGTGATTTTCTCATTTTAAGACTTTTTCAGGGTTTCTCACCATATTCCAGGTACTACAGTGTGATTTTCTTATTTTACACTTTTTCAGTGTTTCTGACCAAATTTCAGGACCTACTGCGTGATTTTCTCATTTTTCGACTTTTTCAGTGTTTCTCACCATATTTCAGGTCCTACACTGTGATTTTCTCATTTTTCGACTTTTTCAGGGTTTTTCACCATATTGGAGGTCCTACAAGTGTGGTTTTCTTATTTTTCGACTCTTTCAGGGTTTCTCATCATATTGCAGGTACTACAAGTTTGATTTTCTTATTTTTCGACTGTTTCAGTGTTTCTCACCATACTGCAGATCCTATTGTGTGATTTTTCTCATTTTTCGTCTTTTTCAGGGTTTCTCATCATATTCCAAGCCCTACAGTCTGATTTTTCTAATTTTTTGACTTTTTCAGAGTTTCTCAACATATTCCAGGTTCTACAGTGTGATTTTTCTAATTTTTTGAATTTTTCAGGGTTGCTCACCATACTCGATCTTCTACAGTGTGATTTTCTCATTTTTCGACTGTTTCAGGGTTTCTCACTATATTGCAGGTCCTACAAGTGTGAATTTCTTATTTTTGGACTTTTTCAGGGTTTCTCATCATATTCCAAGTCCTATACTGTGATTTTTGCATTTTTCGAATTTTTCAGGGATTCTCAGCATATTCGGGGTCCTACAGTTTGATTTTCTAATTTTTCATGTTTTTCAGGGTTTCTCACCATATTGCATATCCTATAAGTGTGTATTTCTTATTTTTGAACTTTTTCAGGGTTTCTCACAATATTCCAGCTCCTACAGTGTGTTTTTGTCATTTTTTTTTCTTTTTCACGGTTTCTCATCTTATTCCAAGTCCTACAGTGTGATTTTCTCATTTTTCGACTTTTTCAGGGTTTCTCACATTATTGCAGGTCCTACAAGTGTGAATTTCTTATTTTTGGACTTTTTCAGGGTTTCTCACCATATTCCAGCTCCTACAGTGTGTTTTTGTCATTTTTTGTCTTTTTCACGGTTTCTCATCTTATTCCAAGTCCTATATTGTGATTTTCTCATTTTTGACTTTTTCAGGGTTTCTCACCATATTGCAGGTACTTCAAGTTTGATTTTCTTATTTTTTGATCTTTCAGGGTTTCTCACCATATTCCAGGTCCTACTGTTTGATTTTCTCATTTTTAGACTTTTTCAGGGTTTCTCACCTTATTCCAGGTACTAAGTGTGATTTTCTCATTTTTTGACTTTTTCAGGGTTTCTCATCATATTCCAAGTCCTGGAGTGTGATTTTCTCTTTTTTTCGACTTTTTCAGAGTTTCTCACCATATTCCAGGTCCTACCGTGTGATTTTCTCATTTTAAGACTTTTTCAGGGTTTCTCAACATATTCCAACTCCTTCAGTGTATTTTTCTCATTTTTCGACTTTTTTAGGGTTTCTCATCTTATTCCAAGTCCTACAGTGTGATTTTCTCATTTTAAGACTTTTTCAGGGTTTCTCAACATATTCCAGGTCCTACAGTGTGATTTTCTCATTTTTCGACTTTTTCAGGGTTTCTCACCATATTGGAGGTTCTACAAGTGTGATTTTCTTATTTTTCGACTTTTTCAGGGTTTACTCACCATATTCCAGCTTCTACAGTGTATTTTAATCATTTTTTGACTTTTTCACGGTTTCTCATCATATTCTAAATCCTACAGTTTGATTTTCTCATTTTTGGAATTTTTTAGGGTTTCTCACAATATTGCAGGTACTACAAGTTTGATTTTCTTATTTTTCGACTGTTTCAGTGTTTCTCACCATATTGCAGGTCCAACTGTGTGATTTTCTCATTTTGAGACTTTTTCAATGTTTCTCACCATATTCCAGCTACTACAGTCTGATTTTCTCATTTTTGACTTTTTCAGGGTTTCTCATCATATTCCAAGTCCTCGAGTGTGATTTTTCCAATTTTTCGCCTTTTTCAGAGTTTCTCACCATATTCCAGGTTCCACAGTGTGATTTTCTCATTTTTTGACTTTTTCAGGATTGCTCACCATATTCCATATTCTACATTGTGATTTTCTCTTTTTTCAACTTTTTCAGGGTTTCTCATCTTATTCCAAGTCCTACAGTGAAATTTTCTAATTTTCTGACTTTTTCAGGTTGTCTCATCTTATTCCAAGTCCTACAGTGTGATTTTCTCATTTTTTGACTTTTTCAGGGTTTCTCACCATATTGCAGGTCCTACACGTGTGAATTTCTTATTTTTGGACTTTTTCAGGGTTTCTCACCATATTCCAGGTACTACAGTGTGATTTTCTCATTTTAAGACTTTTTCATGGTCTCTCACAATATTGCATGTCCTACAAGTGTGTATATCTTATTTTTCTACTTTTTAATGGTTTCTCTCCATATTCCATCTCCTACCGTGTACTTTTGTCATTTTTTGTCTTTTTCACGGTTTCTTATTTAATTCCAAGTCCTACAGTGTGATTTTCTCATTTTTTGACTTTTTCAGGGTACTCATCATATTCCAAGTCCTACAGTGTGATTTTCTCATTTTTTGACTTTTTCAGGGTTTCTCATCTTATTCCAAGTCCTAGAGTGTGATTTTTCTAATTTTTCAACTTTTTCAGATTTTATCACCATATTCCTTTTACTACAGTTTGATTTTT
>NW_028227965.1:0-48125 GCF_978045245.1 Mus caroli | reverse complement strand
GTGCAACTCACTCATATACTATGTACTACACTGTGCGTTTCTTATATTCTAAGTTTTTCAGTGCAACTCACTCATATACTATGTACTACACTGTGCGTTTCTTATATTCTAAGTTTTTCAGTGCAACTCACTCATATACTATGTACTACACTGTGCGTTTCTTATATTCTAAGTTTTTCAGTGCAACTCACTCATATACTATGTACTACACTGTGCGTTTCTTATATTCTAAGTTTTTCAGTGCAACTCACTCATATACTATGTACTACACTGTGCGTTTCTTATATTCTAAGTTTTTCAGTGCAACTCACTCATATACTATGTACTACACTGTGCGTTTCTTATATTCTAAGTTTTTCAGTGCAACTCACTCATATACTATGTACTACACTGTGCGTTTCTTATATTCTAAGTTTTTCAGTGCAACTCACTCATATACTATGTACTACACTGTGCGTTTCAAAAATTCTAACTTTTTCAGTGCAACTCACTCATATACTATGTACTACACTGTGTGTTTCTTAAAATCTAAGTTTTTCAGTGCAACTCACTCATATACTATGTACTACACTGTGCGTTTCTTATATTCTAAGTTTTTCAGTGCAACTCACTCATATACTATATACTACACTGTGCGTTTCTTATATTCTAAGTTTTTCAGTGCAACTCACTCATATACTATGTACTACACTGTGCGTTTCTTATATTCTAAGTTTTTCAGTGCAACTCACTCATATACTATGTACTACACTGTGCGTTTCTTATATTCTAAGTTTTTCAGTGCAACTCACTCATATACTATGTACTACACTGTGCGTTTCTTATATTCTAAGTTTTTCAGTGCAACTCACTCATATACTTTGTACTACACTGTGCGTTTCTTATATTCTAAGTTTTTCAGTGCAACTCACTCATATACTATGTACTACACTGTGCATTTCTTATATTCTAAGTTTTTCAGTGCAACTCACTCATATACTATGTACTACACTGTGCGTTTCTTATATTCTAAGTTTTTCAGTGCAACTCACTCATATACTATGTACTACACTGTGCGTTTCTTATATTCTAAGTTTTTCAGTGCAACTCACTCATATACTATGTACTACACTGTGCGTTTCAAAAATTCTAACTTTTTCAGTGCAACTCACTCATATACTATGTACTACACTGTGTGTTTCTTAAAATCTAAGTTTTTCAGTGCAACTCACTCATATACTATGTACTACACTGTGCGTTTCTTATATTCTAAGTTTTTCAGTGCAACTCACTCATATACTATATACTACACTGTGCGTTTCTTATATTCTAAGTTTTTCAGTGCAACTCACTCATATACTATGTACTACACTGTGCGTTTCTTATATTCTAAGTTTTTCAGTGCAACTCACTCATATACTATGTACTACACTGTGCGTTTCTTATATTCTAAGTTTTTCAGTGCAACTCACTCATATACTATGTACTACACTGTGCGTTTCTTATATTCTAAGTTTTTCAGTGCAACTCACTCTTATACTATGTACTACACTGTGCGTTTCTTATATTCTAAGTTTTTCAGTGCAACTCACTCATATACTATGTACTACACTGTGCGTTTCTTATATTCTAAGTTTTTCAGTGCAACTCACTCATATACTTTGTACTACACTGTGCGTTTCTTATATTCTAAGTTTTTCAGTGCAACTCACTCATATACTATGTACTACACTGTGCGTTTCTTATATTCTAAGTTTTTCAGTGCAACTCACTCATATACTATGTACTACACTGTGCGTTTCTTATATTCTAAGTTTTTCAGTGCAACTCACTCATATACTATGTACTACACTGTGCGTTTCAAAAATTCTAACTTTTTCAGTGCAACTCACTCATATACTATGTACTACACTGTGTGTTTCTTAAAATCTAAGTTTTTCAGTGCAACTCACTCATATACTATGTACTACACTGTGCGTTTCTTATATTCTAAGTTTTTCAGTGCAACTCACTCATATACTATATACTACACTGTGCGTTTCTTATATTCTAAGTTTTTCAGTGCAACTCACTCATATACTATGTACTACACTGTGCGTTTCTTATATTCTAAGTTTTTCAGTGCAACTCACTCATATACTATGTACTACACTGTGCGTTTCTTATATTCTAAGTTTTTCAGTGCAACTCACTCATATACTATGTACTACACTGTGCGTTTCTTATATTCTAAGTTTTTCAGTGCAACTCACTCTTATACTATGTACTACACTGTGCGTTTCTTATATTCTAAGTTTTTCAGTGCAACTCACTCATATACTATGTACTACACTGTGCGTTTCTTATATTCTAAGTTTTTCAGTGCAACTCACTCATATACTATGTACTACACTGTGCGTTTCTTATATTCTAAGTTTTTCAGTGCAACTCACTCTTATACTATGTACTACACTGTGCGTTTCTTATATTCTAAGTTTTTCAGTGCAACTCACTCATATACTATGTACTACACTGTGCGTTTCTTATATTCTAAGTTTTTCAGTGCAACTCACTCATATACTATGTACTACACTGTGCATTTCGTGTAATGCGGGTTTTTCAGTAAATTCTAAGTTTTTCAGTGCAACTCACTCATATACTATGTACTACACTGTGCGTTTCTTATATTCTAAGTTTTTCAGTGCAACTCACTCATATACTATGTACTACACTGTGCGTTTCTTATATTCTAAGTTTTTCAGTGCAACTTACTCATATACTATGTACTACACTGTGCGTTTCTTAAATTCTAAGGTTTTCAGTGCAACTCACTCATATACTATGTACTACACTGTGCGTTTCTTATATTCTAAGTTTTTCAGTGCAACTCACTCATATACTATGTACTACACTGTGCGTTTCTTATATTCTAAGTTTTTCAGTGCAACTCACTCATATACTATGTACTACACTGTGCGTTTCTTATATTCTAAGTTTTTCAGTGCAACTCACTCTTATACTATGTACTACACTGTGCGTTTCTTATATTGTAAGTTTTTCAGTGCAACTCACTCATATACTATGTACTACACTGTGCGTTTCTTATATTCTAAGTTTTTCAGTGCAACTCACTCATATACTATGTACTACACTGTGCGTTTCTTATATTCTAAGTTTTTCAGTGCAACTCACTCATATACTATGTACTACACTGTGCGTTTCTTATATTCTAAGTTTTTCAGTGCAACTCACTCTTATACTATGTACTACACTGTGCGTTTCTTATATTCTAAGTTTTTCAGTGCAACTCACTCATATACTATGTACTACACTGTGCGTTTCTTATATTCTAAGTTTTTCAGTGCAACTCACTCATATACTATGTACTACACTGTGCGTTTCTTATATTCTAAGTTTTTCAGTGCAACTCACTCATATACTATGTACTACACTGTGCGTTTCTTATATTCTAAGTTTTTCAGTGCAACTCACTCATATACTATGTACTACACTGTGCGTTTCTTATATTCTAAGTTTTTCAGTGCAACTCACTCATATACTATGTACTACACTGTGCGTTTCTTATATTCTAAGTTCTTCAGTGCAACTCACTCATATACTTTGTACTACACTGTGCGTTTCTTATATTCTAAGTTTTTCAGTGCAACTCACTCATATACTATGTACTACACTGTGCGTTTCTTATATTCTAAGTTTTTCAGTGCAACTCACTCATATACTATGTACTACACTGTGCGTTTCTTATATTCTAAGTTTTTGAGTGCAACTCACTCATATACTATGTACTACACTGTGCGTTTCTTATATTCTAAGTTTTTCAGTGCAACTCACTCATATACTATGTACTACACTGTGCGTTTCAAAAATTCTAACTTTTTCAGTGCAACTCACTCATATACTATGTACTACACTGTGTGTTTCTTAAAATCTAAGTTTTTCAGTGCAACTCACTCATATACTATGTACTACACTGTGCGTTTCTTATATTCTAAGTTTTTCAGTGCAACTCACTCATATACTATGTACTACACTGTGCGTTTCTTATAATCTAAGTTTTTCAGTGCAACTCACTCATATACTATGTACTACACTGTGCGTTTCTTATATTCTAAGTTTTTCAGTGCAACTCACTCATATACTATGTACTACACTGTGCGTTTCTTAAATTCTAAGTTTTTCAGTGCAACTCACTCATATACTATGTACTACACTGTGCGTTTCTTATATTCTAAGTTTTTCAGTGCAACTCACTCATATACTATGTACTACACTGTGCGTTTCTTATATTCTAAGTTTTTCAGTGCAACTCACTCATATACTATGTACTAGACTGTGCGTTTCTTATATTCTAAGTTTTTCAGTGCAACTCACTCATATACTTTGTACTACACTGTGCGTTTCTTATATTCTAAGTTTTTCAGTGCAACTCACTCATATACTATGTACTACACTGTGCGTTTCTTATATTCTAAGTTTTTCAGTGCAACTCACTCATATACTATGTACTACACTGTGCGTTTCTTATATTCTAAGTTTTTCAGTGCAACTCACTCATATACTATGTACTACACTGTGCGTTTCTTTTATTCTAAGTTTTTCAGTGCAACTCACTCATATACTATGTACTACACTGTGCGTTTCAAAAATTCTAACTTTTTCAGTGCAACTCACTCATATACTATGTACTACACTGTGTGTTTCTTAAAATCTAAGTTTTTCAGTGCAACTCACTCATATACTATGTACTACACTGTGCGTTTCTTATATTCTAAGTTTTTCAGTGCAACTCACTCATATACTATGTACTACACTGTTTGTTTCTTATAATCTAAGTTTTTCAGTGCAACTCACTCATATACTATGTACTACACTGTGCATTTCGTGTAATGCGGGTTTTTCAGTAAATTCTAAGTTTTTCAGTGCAACTCACTCATATACTATGTACTACACTGTGCGTTTCTTATATTCTAAGTTTTTCAGTGCAACTCACTCATATACTATGTACTACACTGTGCGTTTCTTATATTCTAAGTTTTTCAGTGCAACTCACTCATATACTATGTACTACACTGTGCGTTTCTTATATTCTAAGTTTTTCAGTGCAACTCACTCATATACTATGTACTACACTGTGCGTTTCTTATATTCTAAGTTTTTCAGTGCAACTCACTCATATACTATGTACTACACTGTGCGTTTCTTATATTCTAAGTTTTTCAGTGCAACTCACTCATATACTATGTACTACACTGTGCGTTTCTTATATTCTAAGTTTTTCAGTGCAACTCACTCATATACTATGTACTACACTGTGCGTTTCTTATATTCTAAGTTTTTCAGTGCAACTCACTCATATACTTTGTACTACACTGTGCGTTTCTTATATTCTAAGTTTTTCAGTGCAACTCACTCATATACTATGTACTACACTGTGCGTTTCTTATATTCTAAGTTTTTCAGTGCAACTCACTCATATACTATGTACTACACTGTGCGTTTCTTATATTCTAAGTTTTTCAGTGCAACTCACTCATATACTATGTACTACACTGTGCGTTTCTTATATTCTAAGTTTTTCAGTGCAACTCACTCATATACTATGTACTACACTGTGCGTTTCAAAAATTCTAACTTTTTCAGTGCAACTCACTCATATACTATGTACTACACTGTGTGTTTCTTAAAATCTAAGTTTTTCAGTGCAACTCACTCATATACTATGTACTACACTGTGCGTTTCTTATATTCTAAGTTTTTCAGTGCAACTCACTCATATACTATATACTACACTGTGCGTTTCTTATATTCTAAGTTTTTCAGTGCAACTCACTCATATACTATGTACTACACTGTGCGTTTCTTATATTCTAAGTTTTTCAGTGCAACTCACTCATATACTATGTACTACACTGTGCGTTTCTTATATTCTAAGTTTTTCAGTGCAACTCACTCATATACTATGTACTACACTGTGCGTTTCTTATATTCTAAGTTTTTCAGTGCAACTCACTCATATACTTTGTACTACACTGTGCGTTTCTTATATTCTAAGTTTTTCAGTGCAACTCACTCATATACTATGTACTACACTGTGCATTTCTTATATTCTAAGTTTTTCAGTGCAACTCACTCATATACTATGTACTACACTGTGCGTTTCTTATATTCTAAGTTTTTCAGTGCAACTCACTCATATACTATGTACTACACTGTGCGTTTCTTATATTCTAAGTTTTTCAGTGCAACTCACTCATATACTATGTACTACACTGTGCGTTTCAAAAATTCTAACTTTTTCAGTGCAACTCACTCATATACTATGTACTACACTGTGTGTTTCTTAAAATCTAAGTTTTTCAGTGCAACTCACTCATATACTATGTACTACACTGTGCGTTTCTTATATTCTAAGTTTTTCAGTGCAACTCACTCATATACTATATACTACACTGTGCGTTTCTTATATTCTAAGTTTTTCAGTGCAACTCACTCATATACTATGTACTACACTGTGCGTTTCTTATATTCTAAGTTTTTCAGTGCAACTCACTCATATACTATGTACTACACTGTGCGTTTCTTATATTCTAAGTTTTTCAGTGCAACTCACTCATATACTATGTACTACACTGTGCGTTTCTTATATTCTAAGTTTTTCAGTGCAACTCACTCTTATACTATGTACTACACTGTGCGTTTCTTATATTCTAAGTTTTTCAGTGCAACTCACTCATATACTATGTACTACACTGTGCGTTTCTTATATTCTAAGTTTTTCAGTGCAACTCACTCATATACTATGTACTACACTGTGCGTTTCTTATATTCTAAGTTTTTCAGTGCAACTCACTCTTATACTATGTACTACACTGTGCGTTTCTTATATTCTAAGTTTTTCAGTGCAACTCACTCATATACTATGTACTACACTGTGCGTTTCTTATATTCTAAGTTTTTCAGTGCAACTCACTCATATACTATGTACTACACTGTGCATTTCGTGTAATGCGGGTTTTTCAGTAAATTCTAAGTTTTTCAGTGCAACTCACTCATATACTATGTACTACACTGTGCGTTTCTTATATTCTAAGTTTTTCAGTGCAACTCACTCATATACTATGTACTACACTGTGCGTTTCTTAAATTCTAAGGTTTTCAGTGCAACTCACTCATATACTATGTACTACACTGTGCGTTTCTTATATTCTAAGTTTTTCAGTGCAACTCACTCATATACTATGTACTACACTGTGCATTTCGTGTAATGCCGGTTTTTCAGTAAATTCTAAGTTTTTCAGTGCAACTCACTCATATACTATGTACTACACTGTGCGTTTCTTATATTCTAAGTTTTTCAGTGCAACTCACTCATATACTATGTACTACACTGTCCGTTTCTTATATTCTAAGTTTTTCAGTGCAACTCACTCATATACTATGTACTACACTGTGCGTTTCTTAAATTCTAAGTTTTTCAGTGCAACTCACTCATATACTATGTTCTACACTGTGCGTTTCTTATATTCTAAGTTTTTCAGTGCAACTCACTCATATACTATGTACTACACTGTGCGTTTCTTATATTCTAAGTTTTTCAGTGCAACTCACTCATATACTATGTACTACACTGTGCGTTTCTTATATTCTAAGTTTTTCAGTGCAACTCACTCATATACTATGTACTACACTGTGCGTTTCTTATATTCTAAGTTTTTCAGTGCAACTCACTCTTATACTATGTACTACACTGTGCTGTTCTTATATTCTAAGTTTTTCAGTGCAACTCACTCATATACTATGTACTACACTGTGCGTTTCTTATATTCTAAGTTTTTCAGTGCAACTCACTCATATACTATGTACTACACTGTGCGTTTCTTATATTCTAAGTTTTTCAGTGCAACTCACTCATATACTATGTACTACACTGTGCGTTTCTTAAAATCTAAGTTTTTCAGTGCAACTCACTCATATACTATGTACTACACTGTGCGTTTCTTATATTCTAAGTTTTTCAGTGCAACTCACTCATATACTATGTACTACACTGTGCGTTTCTTATATTCTAAGTTTTTCAGTGCAACTCAATCATATACTTTGTACTACACTGTGCGTTTCTTATATTCTAAGTTTTTCAGTGCAACTCACTCATATACTATGTACTACACTGTGCGTTTCTTATATTCTAAGTTTTTCAGTGCAACTCACTCATATACTATGTACTACACTGTGCGTTTCTTATATTCTAAGTTTTTCAGTGCAACTCACTCATATACTATGTACTACACTGTGCGTTTCTTATATTCTAAGTTTTTCAGTGCAACTCACTCATATACTATGTACTACACTGTGCGTTTCAAAAATTCTAACTTTTTCAGTGCAACTCACTCATATACTATGTACTACACTGTGTGTTTCTTAAAATCTAAGTTTTTCAGTGCAACTCACTCATATACTATGTACTACACTGTGCGTTTCTTATATTCTAAGTTTTTCAGTGCAACTCACTCATATACTATATACTACACTGTGCGTTTCTTATATTCTAAGTTTTTCAGTGCAACTCACTCATATATTATGTACTACACTGTTTGTTTCTTATAATCTAAGTTTTTCAGTGCAACTCACTCATATACTATGTACTACACTGTGCGTTTCTTATATTCTAAGTTTTTCAGTGCAACTCACTCATATACTATGTACTACACTGTGCATTTCGTGTAATGCGGGTTTTTCAGTAAATTCTAAGTTTTTCAGTGCAACTCACTCATATACTATGTACTACACTGTGCGTTTCTTATATTCTAAGTTTTTCAGTGCAACTCACTCATATACTATGTACTACACTGTCCGTTTCTTATATTCTAAGTTTTTCAGTGCAACTCACTCATATACTATGTACTACACTGTGCGTTTCTTAAATTCTAAGTTTTTCAGTGCAACTCACTCATATACTATGTACTACACTGTGCGTTTCTTATATTCTAAGTTTTTCAGTGCAACTCACTCATATACTATGTACTACACTGTGCGTTTCTTATATTCTAAGTTTTTCAGTGCAACTCACTCATATACTATGTACTATACTGTGCGTTTCTTATATTCTAAGTTTTTCAGTGCAACTCACTCTTATACTATGTACTACACTGTGCGTTTCTTATATTCTAAGTTTTTCAGTGCAACTCACTCATATACTATGTACTACACTGTGCGTTTCTTATATTCTAAGTTTTTCAGTGCAACTCACTCATATACTATGTACTACACTGTGCGTTTCTTATATTCTAAGTTTTTCAGTGCAACTCACTCATATACTATGTACTACACTGTGCGTTTCTTATATTCTAAGTTTTTCAGTGCAACTCACTCATATACTATGTACTACACTGTGCGTTTCTTATATTCTAAGTTTTTCAGTGCAACTCACTCATATACTTTGTACTACACTGTGCGTTTCTTATATTCTAAGTTTTTCAGTGCAACTCACTCATATACTATGTACTACACTGTGCGTTTCTTATATTCTAAGTTTTTCAGTGCAACTCACTCATATACTATGTACTACACTGTGCGTTTCTTATATTCTAAGTTTTTCAGTGCAACTCACTCATATACTATGTACTACACTGTGCGTTTCTTATATTCTAAGTTTTTCAGTGCAACTCACTCATATACTATGTACTACACTGTGCGTTTCAAAAATTCTAACTTTTTCAGTGCAACTCACTCATATACTATGTACTACACTGTGTGTTTCTTAAAATCTAAGTTTTTCAGTGCAACTCACTCATATACTATGTACTACACTGTGCGTTTCTTATATTCTAAGTTTTTCAGTGCAACTCACTCATATACTATATACTACACTGTGCGTTTCTTATATTCTAAGTTTTTCAGTGCAACTCACTCATATACTATGTACTACACTGTGCGTTTCTTATATTCTAAGTTTTTCAGTGCAACTCACTCATATACTATGTACTACACTGTGCGTTTCTTAAATTCTAAGTTTTTCAGTGCAACTCACTCATATACTATGTACTACACTGTGCGTTTCTTATATTCTAAGTTTTTCAGTACAACTCACTCATATACTATGTACTACACTGTGCGTTTCTTATATTCTAAGTTTTTCAGTGCAACTCACTCATATACTATGTACTACACTGTGCATTTCCTGTAATGCGGGTTTTTCAGTAAATTCGAAGTTTTTCAGTGCAACTCACTCATATACTATGTACTACACTGTGCGTTTCTTATATTCTAAGTTTTTCAGTGCAACTCACTCATATACTATGTACTACACTGTGCGTTTCTCATATTCTAAGTTTTTCAGTGCAACTCACTCATATACTATATACTACACTGTGCGTTTCTTCTATTCTAAGTTTTTCAGTGCAACTCACTCATATACTATGTATTACACTGTGCGTTTCTTATATTCTAAGTTTTTCAGTGCAACTCACTCATATACTTTGTACTACACTGTGCGTTTCTTATATTCTAAGTTTTTCAGTGCAACTCACTCATATACTATGTACTACACTGTGCGTTTCTTATATTCTAAGTTTTTCAGTGCAACTCACTCATATACTATGTACTACACTGTGCGTTTCTTATATTCTAAGTTTTTGAGTGCAACTCACTCATATACTATGTACTACACTGTGTGTTTCTTATATTCTAAGTTTTTCAGTGCAACTCACTCATATACTATGTACTACACTGTGCGTTTCAAAAATTCTAACTTTTTCAGTGCAACTCACTCATATACTATGTACTACACTGTGTGTTTCTTAAAATCTAAGTTTTTCAGTGCAACTCACTCATATACTATGTACTACACTGTGCGTTTCTTATATTCTAAGTTTTTCAGTGCAACTCACTCATATACTATGTACTACACTGTGCGTTTCTTATATTCTAAGTTTTTCAGTGCAACTCACTCATATACTATGTACTACACTGTGCGTTTCTTAAATTCTAAGTTTTTCAGTGCAACTCACTCATATACTATGTACTACACTGTGCGTTTCTTATATTCTAAGTTTTTCAGTACAACTCACTCATATACTATGTACTACACTGTGCGTTTCTTATATTCTAAGTTTTTCAGTGCAACTCACTCATATACTATGTACTACACTGTGCATTTCGTGTAATGCGGGTTTTTCAGTAAATTCTAAGTTTTTCAGTGCAATTCACTCATATACTATGTACTACACTGTGCGTTTCTTATATTCTAAGTTTTTCAGTGCAACTCACTCATATACTATGTACTACACTGTGCGTTTCTTATATTCTAAGTTTTTCAGTGCAACTCACTCATATACTATGTACTACACTGTACGTTTCTTATATTCTAAGTTTTTCAGTGCAACTCACTCATATAATATGTACTACACTGTGCGTTTCTTATATTCTAAGTTTTTCAGTGCAACTCACTCATATACTATGTACTACACTGTGCGTTTCTTATATTCTAAGTTTTTCAGTGCAACTCACTCATATACTATGTACTACACTGTGCGTTTCTTATATTCTAAGTTTTTCAGTGCAACTCACTCATATACTATGTACTACACTGTGCGTTTCTTATATTCTAAGTTTTTCAGTGCAACTCACTCATATACTATGTACTACACTGTGCGTTTCTTATATTCTAAGTTTTTCAGTGCAACTCACTCATATACTATGTACTACACTGTGCGTTTCTTATATTCTAAGTTTTTCAGTGCAACTCACTCTTATACTATGTACTACACTGTGCGTTTCTTATATTCTAAGTTTTTCAGTGCAACTCACTCATATACTATGTACTACACTGTGCGTTTCTTATATTCGAAGTTTTTCAGTGCAACTCACTCATATACTATGTACTACACTGTGCGTTTCTTAAATTCTAAGTTTTTCAGTGCAACTCACTCATATACTATGTACTACACTGTGCGTTTCTTATATTCTAAGTTTTTCAGTGCAACTCACTCATATACTATGTACTACACTGTGCGTTTCTTATATTCTAAGTTTTTCAGTGCAACTCACTCATATACTATGTACTACACTGTGCGTTTCTTATATTCTAAGTTTTTCAGTGCAACTCACTCATATACTATGTACTACACTGTGCGTTTCTTATATTCTAAGTTTTTCAGTGCAACTCACTCATATACTATGTACTACACTGTGCGTTTCTTATATTCTAAGTTTTTCAGTGCAACTCACTCATATACTATGTACTACACTGTGCGTTTCTTATATTCTAAGTTTTTCAGTGCAACTCACTCATATACTATGTACTACACTGTGCGTTTCTTATATTCTAAGTTTTTCAGTGCAACTCACTCATATACTATGTACTACACTGTGCGTTTCTTATATTCTAAGTTTTTCAGTGCAACTCACTCATATACTATGTACTACACTGTGCGTTTCTTATATTCGAAGTTTTTCAGTGCAACTCACTCATATACTATGTACTACACTGTGCGTTTCTTATATTCTAAGTTTTTCAGTGCAACTCACTCATATACTATGTACTACACTGTGCGTTTCTCATATTCTAAGTTTTTCAGTGCAACTCACTCATATACTATATACTACACTGTGCGTTTCTTATATTCTAAGTTTTTCAGTGCAACTCACTCATATACTATGTATTACACTGTGCGTTTCTTATATTCTAAGTTTTTCAGTGCAACTCACTCATATACTTTGTACTACACTGTGCGTTTCTTATATTCTAAGTTTTTCAGTGCAACTCACTCATGTACTATGTACTACACTGTGCGTTTCTTATATTCTAAGTTTTTCAGTGCAACTCACTCATATACTATGTACTACACTGTGCGTTTCTTATATTCTAAGTTTTTGAGTGCAACTCACTCATATACTATGTACTACACTGTGTGTTTCTTATATTCTAAGTTTTTCAGTGCAACTCACTCATATACTATGTACTACACTGTGCGTTTCAAAAATTCTAACTTTTTCAGTGCAACTCACTCATATACTATGTACTACACTGTGTGTTTCTTAAAATCTAAGTTTTTCAGTGCAACTCACTCATATACTATGTACTACACTGTGTGTTTCTTATATTCTAAGTTTTTCAGTGCAACTCACTCATATACTATGTACTACACTGTGCGTTTCTTATATTCTAAGTTTTTCAGTGCAATTCACTCATATACTATGTACTACACTGTGCGTTTCTTAAATTCTAAGTTTTTCAGTGCAACTCACTCATATACTATGTACTACACTGTGCGTTTCTTATATTCTAAGTTTTTCAGTACAACTCACTCATATACTATGTACTACACTGTGCGTTTCTTATATTCTAAGTTTTTCAGTGCAACTCACTCATATACTATGTACTACACTGTGCATTTCGTGTAATGCGGGTTTTTCAGTAAATTCTAAGTTTTTCAGTGCAATTCACTCATATACTATGTACTACACTGTGCGTTTCTTATATTCTAAGTTTATCAGTGCAACTCACTCATATACTATGTACTACACTGTGCGTTTCTTATATTCTAAGTTTTTCAGTGCAACTCACTCATATACTATGTACTACACTGTGCGTTTCTTATATTCTAAGTTTTTCAGTGCAACTCACTCTTATACTATGTACTACACTGTGCGTTTCTTATATTCTAAGTTTTTCAGTGCAACTCACTCATATACAATGTACTACACTGTGCGTTTCTTATATTCGAAGTTTTTCAGTGCAACTCACTCATATACTATGTACTACACTGTGCGTTTCTTAAATTCTAAGTTTTTCAGTGCAACTCACTCATATACTATGTACTACACTGTGCGTTTCTTATATTCTAAGTTTTTCAGTGCAACTCACTCATATACTATGTACTACACTGTGCGTTTCTTATATTCTAAGTTTTTCAGTGCAACTCACTCATATACTATGTACTACACTGTGCGTTTCTTATATTCTAAGTTTTTCAGTGCAACTCACTCATATACTATGTACTACACTGTGCGTTTCTTATATTCTAAGTTTTTCAGTGCAACTCACTCATATACTATGTACTACACTGTGCGTTTCTTATATTCTAAGTTTTTCAGTGCAACTCACTCATATACTATGTACTACACTGTGCGTTTCTTATATTCTAAGTTTTTCAGTGCAACTCACTCTTATACTATGTACTACACTGTGCGTTTCTTATATTCTAAGTTTTTCAGTGCAACTCACTCATATACTATGTACTACACTGTGCGTTTCTTATATTCGAAGTTTTTCAGTGCAACTCACTCATATACTATGTACTACACTGTGCGTTTCTTAAATTCTAAGTTTTTCAGTGCAACTCACTCATATACTATGTACTACACTGTGCGTTTCTTATATTCTAAGTTTTTCAGTGCAACTCACTCTTATACTATGTACTACACTGTGCGTTTCTTATATTCTAAGTTTTTCAGTGCAACTCACTCATATACTATGTACTACACTGTGCGTTTCTTATATTCTAAGTTTTTCAGTGCAACTCACTCATATACTATGTACTACACTGTGCATTTCGTGTAATGCGGGTTTTTCAGTAAATTCTAAGTTTTTCAGTGCAACTCACTCATATACTATGTACTACACTGTGCGTTTCTTATATTCTAAGTTTTTCAGTGCAACTCACTCATATACTATGTACTACACTGTGCGTTTCTTATATTCTAAGTTTTTCAGTGCAACTCACTCATATACTATGTACTACACTGTGCGTTTCTTAAATTCTAAGGTTTTCAGTGCAACTCACACATATACTATGTACTACACTGTGCGTTTCTTATATTCTAAGTTTTTCAGTGCAACTCACTCATATACTATGTACTACACTGTGCGTTTCTTATATTCTAAGTTTTTCAGTGCAACTCACTCTTATACTATGTACTACACTGTGCGTTTCTTATATTCTAAGTTTTTCAGTGCAACTCACTCATATACTATGTACTACACTGTGCGTTTCTTATATTCTAAGTTTTTCAGTGCAACTCACTCATATACTATGTACTACACTGTGCGTTTCTTATATTCTAAGTTTTTCAGTGCAACTCACTCTTATACTATGTACTACACTGTGCGTTTCTTATATTCTAAGTTTTTCAGTGCAACTCACTCATATACTATGTACTACACTGTGCGTTTCTTATATTCTAAGTTTTTCAGTGCAACTCACTCATATACTATGTACTACACTGTGCATTTCGTGTAATGCGGGTTTTTCAGTAAATTCTAAGTTTTTCAGTGCAACTCACTCATATACTATGTACTACACTGTGCGTTTCTTATATTCTAAGTTTTTCAGTGCAACTCACTCATATACTATGTACTACACTGTGTGTTTCTTATATTCTAAGTTTTTCAGTGCAACTCACTCATATACTATGTACTACACTGTGCGTTTCTTAAATTCTAAGGTTTTCAGTGCAACTCACTCATATACTATGTACTACACTGTGCGTTTCTTATATTCTAAGTTTTTCAGTGCAACTCACTCATATACTATGTACTACACTGTGCGTTTCTTATATTCTAAGTTTTTCAGTGCAACTCACTCATATACTATGTACTACACTGTGCGTTTCTTATATTCTAAGTTTTTCAGTGCAACTCACTCTTATACTATGTACTACACTGTGCGTTTCTTATATTCTAAGTTTTTCAGTGCAACTCACTCATATACTATGTACTACACTGTGCGTTTCTTATATTCTAAGTTTTTCAGCGCAACTCACTCATATACTATGTACTACACTGTGCGTTTCTTATATTCTAAGTTTTTCAGTGCAACTCACTCATATACTATGTACTACACTGTGCGTTTCTTATATTCTAAGTTTTTCAGTGCAACTCACTCATATACTATGTACTACACTGTGCGTTTCTTATATTCTAAGTTTTTGAGTGCAACTCACTCATATACTATGTACTACACTGTGCGTTTCTTATATTCTAGAGTTTTTCAGTGCAACTCACTCATATACTATGTACTACACTGTGCATTTCGTGTAATGCGGGTTTTTCAGTAAATTCTAAGTTTTTCAGTGCAACTCACTCATATACTATGTACTACACTGTGCGTTTCTTATATTCTAAGTTTTTCAGTGCAACTCACTCATATACTATGTACTACACTGTGCGTTTCTTATATTCTAAGTTTTTCAGTGCAACTCACTCATATACTATGTACTACACTGTGCGTTTCTTGTATTCTAAGTTTTTCAGTGCAACTCACTCATATACTATGTACTACACTGTGCGTTTCTTATATTCTAAGTTTTTCAGTGCAACTCACTCATATACTATGTACTACACTGTGCGTTTCTTGTATTCTAAGTTTTTCAGTGCAACTCACTCATATACTATGTACTACACTGTGCGTTTCTTATATTCTAAGTTTTTCAGTGCAACTCACTCATATACTATGTACTACACTGTGCGTTTCTTATATTCTAAGTTTTTCAGTGCAACTCACTCATATACTATGTACTACACTGTGCGTTTCTTATATTCTAAGTTTTTCAGTGCAACTCACTCATATACTATGTACTACACTGTGCGTTTCTTATATTCTAAGTTTTTCAGTGCAACTCACTCATATACTATGTACTACACTGTGCGTTTCTTATATTCTAAGTTTTTCAGTGCAACTCACTCATATACTATGTACTACACTGTGCGTTTCTTATATTCTAAGTTTTTCAGTGCAACTCACTCATATACTATGTACTACACTGTGCGTTTCTTATATTCTAAGTTTTTCAGTGCAACTCACTCATATACTATGTACTACACTGTGCGTTTCTTATATTCTAAGTTTTTCAGTGCAACTCACTCATATACTATGTACTACACTGTGCGTTTCTTATATTCTAAGTTTTTGAGTGCAACTCACTCATATACTATGTACTACACTGTGTGTTTCTTATATTCTAAGTTTTTCAGTGCAACTCACTCATATACTGTGTACTACAGTGTGTGTTTCAAAAATTCTAACTTTTTCAGTGCAACTCACTCATATACTATGTACTACACTGTGTGTTTCTTAAAATCTAAGTTTTTCAGTGCAACTCACTCATATACTATGTACTACACTGTGCGTTTCTTATATTCTAAGTTTTTCAGTGCAACTCACTCATATACTATGTACTACACTGTGCGTTTCTTATATTCTAAGTTTTTCAGTGCAACTCACTCATATACTATGTACTACACTGTGCGTTTCTTATAATCTAAGTTTTTCAGTGCAACTCACTCATATACTATGTACTACACTGTGCGTTTCTTATATTCTAAGTTTTTCAGTGCAACTCACTCTTATACTATGTACTACACTGTGCGTTTCTTATATTCTAAGTTTTTCAGTGCAACTCACTCATATACTATGTACTACACTGTGCGTTTCTTATATTCTAAGTTTTTCAGTGCAACTCACTCATATACTATGTACTACACTGTGCATTTCGTGTAATGCAGGTTTTTCAGTAAATTCTAAGTTTTTCAGTGCAACTCACTCATATACTATGTACTACACTGTGCGTTTCTTATATTCTAAGTTTTTCAGTGCAACTCACTCATATACTATGTACTACACTGTGCGTTTCTTATATTCTAAGTTTTTCAGTGCAACTCACTCATATACTATGTACTACACTGTGCGTTTCTTAAATTCTAAGTTTTTCAGTGCAACTCACTCATATACTATGTACTACACTGTGCGTTTCTTATATTCTAAGTTTTTCAGTGCAACTCACTCATATACTATGTACTACACTGTGCGTTTCTTATATTCTAAGTTTTTCAGTGCAACTCACTCATATACTATGTACTACACTGTGCGTTTCTTATATTCTAAGTTTTTCAGTGCAACTCACTCTTATACTATGTACTACACTGTGCGTTTCTTATATTCTAAGTTTTTCAGTGCAACTCACTCATATAATATGTACTACACTGTGCGTTTCTTATATTCTAAGTTTTTCAGTGCAACTCACTCATATACTATGTACTACACTGTGCGTTTCTTATATTCTAAGTTTTTCAGTGCAACTCTCTCATATACTATGTACTACACTGTGCGTTTCTTATATTCTGAGTTTTTCAGTGCAACTCACTCATATACTATGTACTACACTGTGCGTTTCTTATATTCTAAGTTTTTCAGTGCAACTCACTCATATACTATGTACTACACTGTGCGTTTCTTATATTCTAAGTTTTTGAGTGCAACTCACTCATATACTATGTACTACACTGTGCGTTTCTTATATTCTAGAGTTTTTCAGTGCAACTCACTCATATACTATGTACTACACTGTGCATTTCGTGTAATGCGGGTTTTTCAGTAAATTCTAAGTTTTTCAGTGCAACTCACTCATATACAATGTACTACACTGTGCGTTTCTTATATTCGAAGTTTTTCAGTGCAACTCACTCATATACTATGTACTACACTGTGCGTTTCTTAAATTCTAAGTTTTTCAGTGCAACTCACTCATATACTATGTACTACACTGTGCGTTTCTTATATTCTAAGTTTTTCAGTGCAACTCACTCATATACTATGTACTACACTGTGCGTTTCTTATATTCTAAGTTTTTCAGTGCAACTCACTCATATACTATGTACTACACTGTGCGTTTCTTATATTCTAAGTTTTTCAGTGCAACTCACTCATATACTATGTACTACACTGTGCGTTTCTTATATTCTAAGTTTTTCAGTGCAACTCACTCATATACTATGTACTACACTGTGCGTTTCTTATATTCTAAGTTTTTCAGTGCAACTCACTCATATACTATGTACTACACTGTGCGTTTCTTATATTCTAAGTTTTTCAGTGCAACTCACTCTTATACTATGTACTACACTGTGCGTTTCTTATATTCTAAGTTTTTCAGTGCAACTCACTCATATACTATGTACTACACTGTGCGTTTCTTATATTCGAAGTTTTTCAGTGCAACTCACTCATATACTATGTACTACACTGTGCGTTTCTTAAATTCTAAGTTTTTCAGTGCAACTCACTCATATACTATGTACTACACTGTGCGTTTCTTATATTCTAAGTTTTTCAGTGCAACTCACTCTTATACTATGTACTACACTGTGCGTTTCTTATATTCTAAGTTTTTCAGTGCAACTCACTCATATACTATGTACTACACTGTGCGTTTCTTATATTCTAAGTTTTTCAGTGCAACTCACTCATATACTATGTACTACACTGTGCATTTCGTGTAATGCGGGTTTTTCAGTAAATTCTAAGTTTTTCAGTGCAACTCACTCATATACTATGTACTACACTGTGCGTTTCTTATATTCTAAGTTTTTCAGTGCAACTCACTCATATACTATGTACTACACTGTGCGTTTCTTATATTCTAAGTTTTTCAGTGCAACTCACTCATATACTATGTACTACACTGTGCGTTTCTTAAATTCTAAGGTTTTCAGTGCAACTCACACATATACTATGTACTACACTGTGCGTTTCTTATATTCTAAGTTTTTCAGTGCAACTCACTCATATACTATGTACTACACTGTGCGTTTCTTATATTCTAAGTTTTTCAGTGCAACTCACTCTTATACTATGTACTACACTGTGCGTTTCTTATATTCTAAGTTTTTCAGTGCAACTCACTCATATACTATGTACTACACTGTGCGTTTCTTATATTCTAAGTTTTTCAGTGCAACTCACTCATATACTATGTACTACACTGTGCGTTTCTTATATTCTAAGTTTTTCAGTGCAACTCACTCTTATACTATGTACTACACTGTGCGTTTCTTATATTCTAAGTTTTTCAGTGCAACTCACTCATATACTATGTACTACACTGTGCGTTTCTTATATTCTAAGTTTTTCAGTGCAACTCACTCATATACTATGTACTACACTGTGCATTTCGTGTAATGCGGGTTTTTCAGTAAATTCTAAGTTTTTCAGTGCAACTCACTCATATACTATGTACTACACTGTGCGTTTCTTATATTCTAAGTTTTTCAGTGCAACTCACTCATATACTATGTACTACACTGTGTGTTTCTTATATTCTAAGTTTTTCAGTGCAACTCACTCATATACTATGTACTACACTGTGCGTTTCTTAAATTCTAAGGTTTTCAGTGCAACTCACTCATATACTATGTACTACACTGTGCGTTTCTTATATTCTAAGTTTTTCAGTGCAACTCACTCATATACTATGTACTACACTGTGCGTTTCTTATATTCTAAGTTTTTCAGTGCAACTCACTCATATACTATGTACTACACTGTGCGTTTCTTATATTCTAAGTTTTTCAGTGCAACTCACTCTTATACTATGTACTACACTGTGCGTTTCTTATATTCTAAGTTTTTCAGTGCAACTCACTCATATACTATGTACTACACTGTGCGTTTCTTATATTCTAAGTTTTTCAGCGCAACTCACTCATATACTATGTACTACACTGTGCGTTTCTTATATTCTAAGTTTTTCAGTGCAACTCACTCATATACTATGTACTACACTGTGCGTTTCTTATATTCTAAGTTTTTCAGTGCAACTCACTCATATACTATGTACTACACTGTGCGTTTCTTATATTCTAAGTTTTTGAGTGCAACTCACTCATATACTATGTACTACACTGTGCGTTTCTTATATTCTAGAGTTTTTCAGTGCAACTCACTCATATACTATGTACTACACTGTGCATTTCGTGTAATGCGGGTTTTTCAGTAAATTCTAAGTTTTTCAGTGCAACTCACTCATATACTATGTACTACACTGTGCGTTTCTTATATTCTAAGTTTTTCAGTGCAACTCACTCATATACTATGTACTACACTGTGCGTTTCTTATATTCTAAGTTTTTCAGTGCAACTCACTCATATACTATGTACTACACTGTGCGTTTCTTATATTCTAAGTTTTTCAGTGCAACTCACTCATATACTATGTACTACACTGTGCGTTTCTTATATTCTAAGTTTTTCAGTGCAACTCACTCATATACTATGTACTACACTGTGCGTTTCTTGTATTCTAAGTTTTTCAGTGCAACTCACTCATATACTATGTACTACACTGTGCGTTTCTTATATTCTAAGTTTTTCAGTGCAACTCACTCATATACTATGTACTACACTGTGCGTTTCTTATATTCTAAGTTTTTCAGTGCAACTCACTCATATACTATGTACTACACTGTGCGTTTCTTATATTCTAAGTTTTTCAGTGCAACTCACTCATATACTATGTACTACACTGTGCGTTTCTTATATTCTAAGTTTTTCAGTGCAACTCACTCATATACTATGTACTACACTGTGCGTTTCTTATATTCTAAGTTTTTCAGTGCAACTCACTCATATACTATGTACTACACTGTGCGTTTCTTATATTCTAAGTTTTTCAGTGCAACTCACTCATATACTATGTACTACACTGTGCGTTTCTTATATTCTAAGTTTTTCAGTGCAACTCACTCATATACTATGTACTACACTGTGCGTTTCTTATATTCTAAGTTTTTCAGTGCAACTCACTCATATACTATGTACTACACTGTGCGTTTCTTATATTCTAAGTTTTTGAGTGCAACTCACTCATATACTATGTACTACACTGTGTGTTTCTTATATTCTAAGTTTTTCAGTGCAACTCACTCATATACTGTGTACTACAGTGTGTGTTTCAAAAATTCTAACTTTTTCAGTGCAACTCACTCATATACTATGTACTACACTGTGTGTTTCTTAAAATCTAAGTTTTTCAGTGCAACTCACTCATATACTATGTACTACACTGTGCGTTTCTTATATTCTAAGTTTTTCAGTGCAACTCACTCATATACTATGTACTACACTGTGCGTTTCTTATATTCTAAGTTTTTCAGTGCAACTCACTCATATACTATGTACTACACTGTGCGTTTCTTATAATCTAAGTTTTTCAGTGCAACTCACTCATATACTATGTACTACACTGTGCGTTTCTTATATTCTAAGTTTTTCAGTGCAACTCACTCTTATACTATGTACTACACTGTGCGTTTCTTATATTCTAAGTTTTTCAGTGCAACTCACTCATATACTATGTACTACACTGTGCGTTTCTTATATTCTAAGTTTTTCAGTGCAACTCACTCATATACTATGTACTACACTGTGCATTTCGTGTAATGCAGGTTTTTCAGTAAATTCTAAGTTTTTCAGTGCAACTCACTCATATACTATGTACTACACTGTGCGTTTCTTATATTCTAAGTTTTTCAGTGCAACTCACTCATATACTATGTACTACACTGTGCGTTTCTTATATTCTAAGTTTTTCAGTGCAACTCACTCATATACTATGTACTACACTGTGCGTTTCTTAAATTCTAAGTTTTTCAGTGCAACTCACTCATATACTATGTACTACACTGTGCGTTTCTTATATTCTAAGTTTTTCAGTGCAACTCACTCATATACTATGTACTACACTGTGCGTTTCTTATATTCTAAGTTTTTCAGTGCAACTCACTCATATACTATGTACTACACTGTGCGTTTCTTATATTCTAAGTTTTTCAGTGCAACTCACTCTTATACTATGTACTACACTGTGCGTTTCTTATATTCTAAGTTTTTCAGTGCAACTCACTCATATAATATGTACTACACTGTGCGTTTCTTATATTCTAAGTTTTTCAGTGCAACTCACTCATATACTATGTACTACACTGTGCGTTTCTTATATTCTAAGTTTTTCAGTGCAACTCTCTCATATACTATGTACTACACTGTGCGTTTCTTATATTCTGAGTTTTTCAGTGCAACTCACTCATATACTATGTACTACACTGTGCGTTTCTTATATTCTAAGTTTTTCAGTGCAACTCACTCATATACTATGTACTACACTGTGCGTTTCTTATATTCTAAGTTTTTGAGTGCAACTCACTCATATACTATGTACTACACTGTGCGTTTCTTATATTCTAGAGTTTTTCAGTGCAACTCACTCATATACTATGTACTACACTGTGCATTTCGTGTAATGCGGGTTTTTCAGTAAATTCTAAGTTTTTCAGTGCAACTCACTCATATACTATGTACTACACTGTGCGTTTCTTATATTCTAAGTTTTTCAGTGCAACTCACTCATATACTATGTACTACACTGTGCGTTTCTTATATTCTAAGTTTTTCAGTGCAACTCACTCATATACTATGTACTACACTGTGCGTTTCTTATATTCTAAGTTTTTCAGTGCAACTCACTCATATACTATGTACTACACTGTGCGTTTCTTATATTTTAAGTTTTTGAGTGCAACTCACTCATATACTATGTACTACACTGTGCGTTTCTTATATTCTAAGTTTTTCAGTGCAACTCACTCATATACTATGTACTACACTGTGCGTTTCTTATATTCTAAGTTTTTCAGTGCAACTCACTCATATACTATGTACTACACTGTGCGTTTCTTATATTCTAAGTTTTTCAGTGCAACTCACTCATATACTATGTACTACACTGTGCGTTTCTTATATTCTAAGTTTTTGAGTGCAACTCACTCATATACTATGTACTACACTGTGCGTTTCTTATATTCTAAGTTTTTCAGTGCAACTCACTCGTATACTATGTACTACACTGTGCGTTTCTTATATTCTAAGTTTTTGAGTGCAACTCACTCATATACTATGTACTACACTGTGCGTTTCTTATATTCTAAGTTTTTGAGTGCAACTCACTCATATACTATGTACTACACTGTGCGTTTCTTATATTCTAAGTTTTTCAGTGCAACTCACTCATATACTATGTACTACACTGTGCGTTTCTTATATTCTAAGTTTTTCAGTGCAACTCACTCATATACTATGTACTACACTGTGCGTTTCTTATATTCTAAGTTTTTGAGTGCAACTCACTCATATACTATGTACTACACTGTGCGTTTCTTATATTCTAAGTTTTTCAGTGCAACTCACTCATATACTATGTACTACACTGTGCGTTTCAAAAATTCTAACTTTTTCAGTGCAACTCACTCATATACTATGTACTACACTGTGTGTTTCTTAAAATCTAAGTTTTTCAGTGCAACTCACTCATATACTATGTACTACACTGTGCGTTTCTTATATTCTAAGTTTTTCAGTGCAACTCACTCATATACTATATACTACACTGTGCGTTTCTTATATTCTAAGTTTTTCAGTGCAACTCACTCATATACTATGTACTACACTGTGCGTTTCTTATAATCTAAGTTTTTCAGTGCAACTCACTCATATATTATGTACTACACTGTGCGTTTCTTATATTCTAAGTTTTTCAGTGCAACTCACTCATATACTATGTACTACACTGTGCGTTTCTTAAATTCTAAGTTTTTCAGTGCAACTCACTCATATACTATGTACTACACTTTGCGTTTCTTATATTCTAAGTTTTTCAGTGCAACTCACTCATATACTATGTACTACACTGTGCGTTTCTAATATTCTAAGTTTTTCAGTGCAACTCACTCATATACTATGTACTACACTGTGCGTTTCTTATATTCTAAGTTTTTCAGTGCAACTCACTCATATACTTTGTACTACACTGTGCGTTTCTTATATTCTAAGTTTTTCAGTGAAACTCAATCATATACTATGTACTACACTGTGCGTTTCTTATATTCTAAGTTTTTCAGTGCAACTCACTCATATACTATGTACCACACTGTGCGTTTCTTATATTCTAAGTTTTTCAGTGCAACTCACTCATATACTATGTACTACACTGTGCGTTTCTTATATTCTAAGTTTTTCAGTGCAACTCACTCATATACTATGTACTACACTGTGCGTTTCAAAAATTCTAACTTTTTCAGTGCAACTCACTCATATACTATGTACTACACTGTGTGTTTCTTAAAATCTAAGTTTTTCAGTGCAACTCACTCATATACTATGTACTACACTGTGCGTTTCTTATATTCTAAGTTTTTCAGTGCAACTCACTCATATACTATGTACTACACTGTGCATTTCGTGTAATGCGGGTTTTTCAGTAAATTCTAAGTTTTTCAGTGCAACTCACTCATATACTATGTACTACACTGTGCGTTTCTTATATTCTAAGTTTTTCAGTGCAACTCACTCATATAATATGTACTACACTGTGCGTTTCTTATATTCTAAGTTTTTCAGTGCAACTCACTCATATACTATGTACTAAACTGTGCGTTTCTTATATTCTAAGTTTTTCAGTGCAACTCACTCATATACTATGTACTACACTGTGCGTTTCTTATATTCTAAGTTTTTCAGTGCAACTCACTCATATACTATGTACTACACTGTGCGTTTCTTATATTCTAAGTTTTTCAGTGCAACTCACTCATATACTATGTACTACACTGTGCGTTTCTTATATTCTAAGTTTTTCAGTGCAACTCACTCATATACTATGTACTACACTGTGCGTTTCTTATATTCTAAGTTTTTCAGTGCAACTCACTCATATACTATGTACTACACTGTGCGTTTCTCTAAATTCTAAGTTTTTCAGTGCAACTCACTCATATACTATGTACTACACTGTGCGTTTCTTATATTCTAAATTTTTCAGTGCAACTCACTCATATACTATGTACTACACTGTGCGTTTCTTATATTCTAAGTTTTTCAGTGCAACTCACTCATATACTATGTACTACACTGTGCGTTTCTTATATTCTAAGTTTTTCAGTGCAACTCACTCATATACTATGTACTACACTGTGCGTTTCTTATATTCTAAGTTTTTCAGTGCAACTCACTCATATACTATACTACACTGTGCGTTTCTTATATTCTAAGTTTTTCAGTGCAACTCACTCATATACTATGTACTACACTGTGCGTTTCTTATATTCTAAGTTTTTCAGTGCAACTCACTCATATACTATGTACTACACTGTGCGTTTCTTATATTCTAAGTTTTTCAGTGCAACTCACTCATATACTATGTACTACACTGTGCGTTTCTTATATTCTAAGTTTTTCAGTGCAACTCACTCATATACTATGTACTACACTGTGCGTTTCTTATATTCTAAGTTTTTCAGTGCAACTCACTCATATACTATGTACTACACTGTGCGTTTCTTATATTCTAAGTTTTTGAGTGCAACTCACTCATATACTATGTACTACACTGTGCATTTCTTATATTCTAAGTTTTTCAGTGCAACTCACTCATATACTATGTACTACAGTGTGCGTTTCAAAAATTCTAACTTTTTCAGTGCAACTCACTCATATACTATGTACTACACTGTGTGTTTCTTAAAATCTAAGTTTTTCAGTGCAACTCACTCATATACTATGTACTACACTGTGCGTTTCTTATATTCTAAGTTTTTCAGTGCAACTCACTCATATACTATATACTACACTGTGCGTTTCTTATATTCTAAGTTTTTCAGTGCAACTCACTCATATACTATGTACTACACTGTGCGTTTCTTATAATCTAAGTTTTTCAGTGCAACTCACTCATATACTATGTACTACACTGTGCGTTTCTTATATTCTAAGTTTTTCAGTGCAACTCACTCTTATACTATGTACTACACTGTGCGTTTCTTATATTCTAAGTTTTTCAGTGCAACTCACTCATATACTATGTACTACACTGTGCGTTTCTTATATTCTAAGTTTTTCAGTGCAACTCACTCATATACTATGTACTACACTGTGCATTTCGTGTAATGCAGGTTTTTCAGTAAATTCTAAGTTTTTCAGTGCAACTCACTCATATACTATGTACTACACTGTGCGTTTCTTATATTCTAAGTTTTTCAGTGCAACTCACTCATATACTATGTACTACACTGTGCGTTTCTTATATTCTAAGTTTTTCAGTGCAACTCACTCATATACTATGTACTACACTGTGCGTTTCTTAAATTCTAAGGTTTTCAGTGCAACTCACTCATATACTATGTACTAAACTGTGCGTTTCTTATATTCTAAGTTTTTCAGTGCAACTCACTCATATACTATGTACTACACTGTGCGTTTCTTATATTCTAAGTTTTTCAGTGCAACTCACTCATATACTATGTACTAAACTGTGCGTTTCTTATATTCTAAGTTTTTCAGTGCAACTCACTCATATACTATGTACTACACTGTGCGTTTCTTATATTCTAAGTTTTTCAGTGAAACTCACTCATATACTATGTACTACACTGTGCGTTTCTTATATTCTAAGTTTTTCAGTGCAACTCACTCATATACTATGTACTACACTGTGCGTTTCTTATATTCTAAGTTTTTCAGTGCAACTCACTCATATACTATGTACTACACTGTGCGTTTCTTATATTCTAAGTTTTTCAGTGCAACTCACTCATATACTATGTACTACACTGTGCGTTTCTCTAAATTCTAAGTTTTTCAGTGCAACTCACTCATATACTATGTACTACACTGTGCGTTTCTTATATTCTAAATTTTTCAGTGCAACTCACTCATATACTATGTACTACACTGTGCGTTTCTTATATTCTAAGTTTTTCAGTGCAACTCACTCATATACTATGTACTACACTGTGCGTTTATTATATTCTAAGTTTTTCAGTGCAACTCACTCATATACTATGTACTACACTGTGCGTTTCTTATATTCTAAGTTTTTCAGTGCAACTCACTCATATACTATACTACACTGTGCGTTTCTTATATTCTAAGTTTTTCAGTGCAACTCACTCATATACTATGTACTACACTGTGCGTTTCTTATATTCTAAGTTTTTCAGTGCAACTCACTCATATACTATGTACTACACTGTGCGTTTCTTATATTCTAAGTTTTTCAGTGCAACTCACTCATATACTATGTACTACACTGTGCGTTTCTTATATTCTAAGTTTTTCAGTGCAACTCACTCATATACTATGTACTACACTGTGCGTTTCTTATATTCTAAGTTTTTCAGTGCAACTCACTCATATACTATGTACTACACTGTGCGTTTCTTATATTCTAAGTTTTTGAGTGCAACTCACTCATATACTATGTACTACACTGTGCGTTTCTTATATTCTAAGTTTTTCAGTGCAACTCACTCATATACTATGTACTACAGTGTGCGTTTCAAAAATTCTAACTTTTTCAGTGCAACTCACTCATATACTATGTACTACACTGTGTGTTTCTTAAAATCTAAGTTTTTCAGTGCAACTCACTCATATACTATGTACTACACTGTGCGTTTCTTATATTCTAAGTTTTTCAGTGCAACTCACTCATATACTATATACTACACTGTGCGTTTCTTATATTCTAAGTTTTTCAGTGCAACTCACTCATATACTATGTACTACACTGTGCGTTTCTTATAATCTAAGTTTTTCAGTGCAACTCACTCATATACTATGTACTACACTGTGCGTTTCTTATATTCTAAGTTTTTCAGTGCAACTCACTCTTATACTATGTACTACACTGTGCGTTTCTTATATTCTAAGTTTTTCAGTGCAACTCACTCATATACTATGTACTACACTGTGCGTTTCTTATATTCTAAGTTTTTCAGTGCAACTCACTCATATACTATGTACTACACTGTGCATTTCGTGTAATGCAGGTTTTTCAGTAAATTCTAAGTTTTTCAGTGCAACTCACTCATATACTATGTACTACACTGTGCGTTTCTTATATTCTAAGTTTTTCAGTGCAACTCACTCATATACTATGTACTACACTGTGCGTTTCTTATATTCTAAGTTTTTCAGTGCAACTCACTCATATACTATGTACTACACTGTGCGTTTCTTAAATTCTAAGGTTTTCAGTGCAACTCACTCATATACTATGTACTACACTGTGCGTTTCTTATATTCTAAGTTTTTCAGTGCAACTCACTCATATACTATGTACTACACTGTGCGTTTCTTATATTCTAAGTTTTTCAGTGCAACTCACTCATATACTATGTACTACACTGTGCGTTTCTTATATTCTAAGTTTTTCAGTGCAACTCACTCATATACTATGTACTACACTGTGCGTTTCTTATATTCTAAGTTTTTCAGTGCAACTCACTCATATACTATGTACTACACTGTGCGTTTCTTATATTCTAAGTTTTTGAGTGCAACTCACTCATATACTATGTACTACACTGTGCGTTTCTTATATTCTAAGTTTTTCAGTGCAACTCACTCATATACTATGTACTACAGTGTGCGTTTCAAAAATTCTAACTTTTTCAGTGCAACTCACTCATATACTATGTACTACACTGTGTGTTTCTTAAAATCTAAGTTTTTCAGTGCAACTCACTCATATACTATGTACTACACTGTGCGTTTCTTATATTCTAAGTTTTTCAGTGCAACTCACTCATATACTATATACTACACTGTGCGTTTCTTATATTCTAAGTTTTTCAGTGCAACTCACTCATATACTATGTACTACACTGTGCGTTTCTTATAATCTAAGTTTTTCAGTGCAACTCACTCATATACTATGTACTACACTGTGCGTTTCTTATATTCTAAGTTTTTCAGTGCAACTCACTCTTATACTATGTACTACACTGTGCGTTTCTTATATTCTAAGTTTTTCAGTGCAACTCACTCATATACTATGTACTACACTGTGCGTTTCTTATATTCTAAGTTTTTCAGTGCAACTCACTCATATACTATGTACTACACTGTGCATTTCGTGTAATGCAGGTTTTTCAGTAAATTCTAAGTTTTTCAGTGCAACTCACTCATATACTATGTACTACACTGTGCGTTTCTTATATTCTAAGTTTTTCAGTGCAACTCACTCATATACTATGTACTACACTGTGCGTTTCTTATATTCTAAGTTTTTCAGTGCAACTCACTCATATACTATGTACTACACTGTGCGTTTCTTAAATTCTAAGGTTTTCAGTGCAACTCACTCATATACTATGTACTACACTGTGCGTTTCTTATATTCTAGGTTTTTCAGTGCAACTCACTCATATACTATGTACTACACTGTGCGTTTCTTATATTCTAAGTTTTTCAGTGCAACTCACTCATATACTATGTACTACACTGTGCGTTTCTTATATTCTAAGTTTTTCAGTGCAACTCACTCTTATACTATGTACTACACTGTGCGTTTCTTATATTCTAAGTTTTTCAGTGCAACTCACTCATATACTATGTACTACACTGTGCGTTTCTTATATTCTAAGTTTTTCAGTGCAACTCACTCATATACTATGTACTACACTGTGCGTTTCTTATATTCTAAGTTTTTCAGTGCAACTCACTCATATACTATGTACTACACTGTGCGTTTCTTATATTCTGAGTTTTTCAGTGCAACTCACTCATATACTATGTACTACACTGTGCGTTTCTTATATTCTAAGTTTTTCAGTGCAACTCACTCATATACTATGTACTACACTGTGCGTTTCTTATATTCTAAGTTTTTGAGTGCAACTCACTCATATACTATGTACTACACTGTGCGTTTCTTATATTCTAGAGTTTTTCAGTGCAACTCCCTCATATACTATGTACTACACTGTGCATTTCGTGTAATGCGGGTTTTTCAGTAAATTCTAAGTTTTTCAGTGCAACTCACTCATATACTATGTACTACACTGTGCGTTTCTTATATTCTAAGTTTTTCAGTGCAACTCACTCATATACTATGTACTACACTGTGCGTTTCTTATATTCTAAGTTTTTGAGTGCAACTCACTCATATACTATGTACTACACTGTGCGTTTCTTATATTCTAAGTTTTTCAGTGCAACTCACTCATATACTATGTACTACACTGTGCGTTTCTTATATTCTAAGTTTTTGAGTGCAACTCACTCATATACTATGTACTACACTGTGCGTTTCTTATATTCTAAGTTTTTGAGTGCAACTCACTCATATACTATGTACTACACTGTGCGTTTCTTATATTCTAAGTTTTTCAGTGCAACTCACTCATATACTATGTACTACACTGTGCGTTTCTTATATTCTAAGTTTTTCAGTGCAACTCACTCATATACTATGTACTACACTGTGCGTTTCTTATATTCTAAGTTTTTGAGTGCAACTCACTCATATACTATGTACTACACTGTGCGTTTCTTATATTCTAAGTTTTTCAGTGCAACTCACTCATATACTATGTACTACACTGTGCGTTTCAAAAATTCTAACTTTTTCAGTGCAACTCACTCATATACTATGTACTACACTGTGTGTTTCTTAAAATCTAAGTTTTTCAGTGCAACTCACTCATATACTATGTACTACACTGTGCGTTTCTTATATTCTAAGTTTTTCAGTGCAACTCACTCATATACTATATACTACACTGTGCGTTTCTTATATTCTAAGTTTTTCAGTGCAACTCACTCATATACTATGTACTACACTGTGCGTTTCTTATAATCTAAGTTTTTCAGTGCAACTCACTCATATACTATGTACTACACTGTGCGTTTCTTATATTCTAAGTTTTTCAGTGCAACTCACTCATATACTATGTACTACACTGTGCGTTTCTTAAATTCTAAGTTTTTCAGTGCAACTCACTCATATACTATGTACTACACTGTGCGTTTCTTATATTCTAAGTTTTTCAGTGCAACTCACTCATATACTATGTACTACACTGTGCGTTTCTAATATTCTAAGTTTTTCAGTGCAACTCACTCATATACTATGTACTACACTGTGCGTTTCTTATATTCTAAGTTTTTCAGTGCAACTCACTCATATACTTTGTACTACACTGTGCGTTTCTTATATTCTAAGTTTTTCAGTGAAACTCACTCATATACTATGTACTACACTGTGCGTTTCTTATATTCTAAGTTTTTCAGTGCAACTCACTCATATACTATGTACCACACTGTGCGTTTCTTATATTCTAAGTTTTTCAGTGCAACTCACTCATATACTATGTACTACACTGTGCGTTTCTTATATTCTAAGTTTTTCAGTGCAACTCACTCATATACTATGTACTACACTGTGCGTTTCAAAAATTCTAACTTTTTCAGTGCAACTCACTCATATACTATGTACTACACTGTGTGTTTCTTAAAATCTAAGTTTTTCAGTGCAACTCACTCATATACTATGTACTACACTGTGCGTTTCTTATATTCTAAGTTTTTCAGTGCAACTCACTCATATACTATATACTAAACTGTGCGTTTCTTATATTCTAAGTTTTTCAGTGCAACTCACTCATATACTATGTACTACACTGTTTGTTTCTTATAATCTAAGTTTTTCAGTGCAACTCACTCATATACTATGTACTACACTGTGCGTTTCTTATATTCTAAGTTTTTCAGTGCAACTCACTCATATACTATGTACTACACTGTGCATTTCGTGTAATGCGGGTTTTTCAGTAAATTCTAAGTTTTTCAGTGCAACTCACTCATATACTATGTACTACACTGTGCGTTTCTTATATTCTAAGTTTTTCAGTGCAACTCACTCATATACTATGTACTACACTGTGCGTTTCAAAAATTCTAACTTTTTCAGTGCAACTCACTCATATACTATGTACTACACTGTGTGTTTCTTAAAATCTAAGTTTTTCAGTGCAACTCACTCATATACTATGTACTACACTGTGCGTTTCTTATATTCTAAGTTTTTCAGTGCAACTCACTCATATACTATATACTACACTGTGCGTTTCTTATATTCTAAGTTTTTCAGTGCAACTCACTCATATACTATGTACTACACTGTGCGTTTCTTATAATCTAAGTTTTTCAGTGCAACTCACTCATATACTATGTACTACACTGTGCGTTTCTTATATTCTAAGTTTTTCAGTGCAACTCACTCATATACTATGTACTACACTGTGCGTTTCTTAAATTCTAAGTTTTTCAGTGCAACTCACTCATATACTATGTACTACACTGTGCGTTTCTTATATTCTAAGTTTTTCAGTGCAACTCACTCATATACTATGTACTACACTGTGCGTTTCTAATATTCTAAGTTTTTCAGTGCAACTCACTCATATACTATGTACTACACTGTGCGTTTCTTATATTCTAAGTTTTTCAGTGCAACTCACTCATATACTTTGTACTACACTGTGCGTTTCTTATATTCTAAGTTTTTCAGTGAAACTCACTCATATACTATGTACTACACTGTGCGTTTCTTATATTCTAAGTTTTTCAGTGCAACTCACTCATATACTATGTACCACACTGTGCGTTTCTTATATTCTAAGTTTTTCAGTGCAACTCACTCATATACTATGTACTACACTGTGCGTTTCTTATATTCTAAGTTTTTCAGTGCAACTCACTCATATACTATGTACTACACTGTGCGTTTCAAAAATTCTAACTTTTTCAGTGCAACTCACTCATATACTATGTACTACACTGTGTGTTTCTTAAAATCTAAGTTTTTCAGTGCAACTCACTCATATACTATGTACTACACTGTGCGTTTCTTATATTCTAAGTTTTTCAGTGCAACTCACTCATATACTATATACTAAACTGTGCGTTTCTTATATTCTAAGTTTTTCAGTGCAACTCACTCATATACTATGTACTACACTGTTTGTTTCTTATAATCTAAGTTTTTCAGTGCAACTCACTCATATACTATGTACTACACTGTGCGTTTCTTATATTCTAAGTTTTTCAGTGCAACTCACTCATATACTATGTACTACACTGTGCATTTCGTGTAATGCGGGTTTTTCAGTAAATTCTAAGTTTTTCAGTGCAACTCACTCATATACTATGTACTACACTGTGCGTTTCTTATATTCTAAGTTTTTCAGTGCAACTCACTCATATACTATGTACTACACTGTGCGTTTCTTATATTCTAAGTTTTTCAGTGCAACTCACTCATATACTATGTACTAAACTGTGCGTTTCTTATATTCTAAGTTTTTCAGTGCAACTCACTCATATACTATGTACTACACTGTGCGTTTCTTATATTCTAAGTTTTTCAGTGCAACTCACTCATATACTATGTACTACACTGTGCGTTTCTTATATTCTAAGTTTTTCAGTGCAACTCACTCATATACTATGTACTACACTGTGCGTTTCTTATATTCTAAGTTTTTCAGTGCAACTCACTCATATACTATGTACTACACTGTGCGTTTCTTATATTCTAAGTTTTTCAGTGCAACTCACTCATATACTATGTACTACACTGTGCGTTTCTCTAAATTCTAAGTTTTTCAGTGCAACTCACTCATATACTATGTACTACACTGTGCGTTTCTTATATTCTAAATTTTTCAGTGCAACTCACTCATATACTATGTACTACACTGTGCGTTTCTTATATTCTAAGTTTTTCAGTGCAACTCACTCATATACTATGTACTACACTGTGCGTTTATTATATTCTAAGATTTTCAGTGCAACTCACTCATATACTATGTACTACACTGTGCGTTTCTTATATTCTAAGTTATTCAGTGCAACTCACTCATATACTATACTACACTGTGCGTTTCTTATATTCTAAGTTTTTCAGTGCAACTCACTCATATACTATGTACTACACTGTGCGTTTCTTATATTCTAAGTTTTTCAGTGCAACTCACTCATATACTATGTACTACACTGTGCGTTTCTTATATTCTAAGTTTTTCAGTGCAACTCACTCATATACTATGTACTACACTGTTCGTTTCGTATATTCTAAGTTTTTCAGTGCAACTCACTCATATACTATGTACTACACTGTGCGTTTCTTAAATTCTAAGTTTTTCAGTGCAACTCACTCATATACTATGTACTACACTGTGCGTTTCTTATATTCTAAGTTTTTCAGGGCAACTCACTCATATACTATGTACTACACTGTGCGTTTCTTAAATTCTAAGTTTTTCAGTGCAACTCACTCATATACAATGTACTACAGTGTGCGTTTCTTATATTCGAAGTTTTTCAGTGCAACTCACTCATATACTATGTACTACACTGTGCGTTTCTCTAAATTCTAGTGTTTTTCAGTGCAACTCACTCATATACTATGTACTACACTGTGCATTCTTATATTCTAAGTTTTTCAGTGCAACTCACTCATATACTATGTACTACACTGTGCGTTTCTTATATTCTAAGTTTTTCAGTGCAACTCACTCATATACTATGTACTACACTGTGCGTTTCTTATATTCTAAGTTTTTCAGTGCAACTCACTCATATACTATGTACTACACTGTGCGTTTCTTATATTCTAAGTTTTTCAGTGCAACTCACTCATATACTATGTACTACACTGTGCGTTTCTTATATTCTAAGTTTTTCAGTGCAACTCACTCATATACTATGTACTACACTGTGCGTTTCTTATATTCTAAGTTTTTCAGTGCAACTCACTCATATACTATGTACTACACTGTGCGTTTCTTATATTCTAAGTTTTTCAGTGCAACTCACTCATATACTATGTACTACACTGTGCGTTTCTCTAAATTCTAAGTTTTTCAGTGCAACTCACTCATATACTATGTACTACACTGTGCGTTTCTTATATTCTAAGTTTTTCAGTGCAACTCACTCATATACTATGTACTACACTGTGCGTTTCTTATATTCTAAGTTTTTCAGTGCAACTCACTCATATACTATGTACTACACTGTGCGTTTCTTATATTCTAAGTTTTTCAGTGCAACTCACTCATATACTATGTACTACACTGTGCGTTTCTTATATTCTAAGTTTTTCAGTGCAACTCACTCATATACTATGTACTACACTGTGCGTTTCTTATATTCTAAGTTTTTCAGTGCAACTCACTCATATACTATGTACTACACTGTGCGTTTCTTATATTCTAAGTTTTTCAGTGCAACTCACTCATATACTATGTACTACACTGTGCGTTTCTTATATTCTAAGTTTTTCAGTGCAACTCACTCATATACTATGTACTACACTGTGCGTTTCTCTAAATTCTAAGTTTTTCAGTGCAACTCACTCATATACTATGTACTACACTGTGCGTTTCTTATATTCTAAGTTTTTCAGTGCAACTCACTCATATACTATGTACTACACTGTGCATTTCGTGTAATGCGGGTTTTTCAGTAAATTCTAAGTTTTTCAGTGCAACTCACTCATATACTATGTACTACACTGTGCGTTTCTTATATTCTAAGTTTTTCAGTGCAACTCACTCATATACTATGTACTACACTGTGCGTTTCTTATATTCTAAGGTTTTCAGTGCAACTCACTCATATACTATGTACTACACTGTGCGTTTCTCTAAATTCTAAGTTTTTCAGTGCAACTCACTCATATACTATGTACTACACTGTGCGTTTCTTAAATTCTAAGTTTTTCAGTGCAACTCACTCATATACTATGTACTACACTGTGCGTTCCTTATATTCTAAGTTTTTCAGTGCAACTCACTCATATACTATGTACTACACTGTGCGTTTCTTATATTCTAAGTTTTTCAGTGCAACTCACTCATATACTATGTACTACACTGTGCGTTTCTTATATTCTAAGTTTTTCAGTGCAACTCACTCATATACTATGTACTACACTGTGCGTTTCTTATATTCTAAGTTTTTCAGTGCAACTCACTCATATACTATGTACTACACTGTGCGTTTCTTATATTCTAAGTTTTTCAGTGCAACTCACTCATATACTATGTACTACACTGTGCGTTTCTCTAAATTCTAGTGTTTTTCAGTGCAACTCACTCATATACTATGTACTACACTGTGCATTCTTATATTCTAAGTTTTTCAGTGCAACTCACTCATATACTATGTACTACACTGTGCGTTTCTTATATTCTAAGTTTTTCAGTGCAACTCACTCATATACTATGTACTACACTGTGCGTTTCTTATATTCTAAGTTTTTCAGTGCAACTCACTCATATACTATGTACTACACTGTGCGTTTCTTATATTCTAAGTTTTTCAGTGCAACTCACTCATATACTATGTACTACACTGTGCGTTTCTTATATTCTAAGTTTTTCAGTGCAACTCACTCATATACTATGTACTACACTGTGCGTTTCTTATATTCTAAGTTTTTCAGTGCAACTCACTCATATACTATGTACTACACTGTGCGTTTCTTATATTCTAAGTTTTTCAGTGCAACTCACTCATATACTATGTACTACACTGTGCGTTTCTCTAAATTCTAAGTTTTTCAGTGCAACTCACTCATATACTATGTACTACACTGTGCGTTTCTTATATTCTAAGTTTTTCAGTGCAACTCACTCATATACTATGTACTACACTGTGCGTTTCTTATATTCTAAGTTTTTCAGTGCAACTCACTCATATACTATGTACTACACTGTGCGTTTCTTATATTCTAAGTTTTTCAGTGCAACTCACTCATATACTATGTACTACACTGTGCGTTTCTTATATTCTAAGTTTTTCAGTGCAACTCACTCATATACTATGTACTACACTGTGCGTTTCTTATATTCTAAGTTTTTCAGTGCAACTCACTCATATACTATGTACTACACTGTGCGTTTCTTATATTCTAAGTTTTTCAGTGCAACTCACTCATATACTATGTACTACACTGTGCGTTTCTCTAAATTCTAAGTTTTTCAGTGCAACTCACTCATATACTATGTACTACACTGTGCGTTTCTTATATTCTAAGTTTTTCAGTGCAACTCACTCATATACTATGTACTACACTGTGCATTTCGTGTAATGCGGGTTTTTCAGTAAATTCTAAGTTTTTCAGTGCAACTCACTCATATACTATGTACTACACTGTGCGTTTCTTATATTCTAAGTTTTTCAGTGCAACTCACTCATATACTATGTACTACACTGTGCGTTTCTTATATTCTAAGGTTTTCAGTGCAACTCACTCATATACTATGTACTACACTGTGCGTTTCTCTAAATTCTAAGTTTTTCAGTGCAACTCACTCATATACTATGTACTACACTGTGCGTTTCTTAAATTCTAAGTTTTTCAGTGCAACTCACTCATATACTATGTACTACACTGTGCGTTCCTTATATTCTAAGTTTTTCAGTGCAACTCACTCATATACTATGTACTACACTGTGCGTTTCTTATATTCTAAGTTTTTCAGTGCAACTCACTCATATACTATGTACTACACTGTGCGTTTCTTATATTCTAAGTTTTTCAGTGCAACTCACTCATATACTATGTACTACACTGTGCGTTTCTTATATTCTAAGTTTTTCAGTGCAACTCACTCATATACTATGTACTACACTGTGCGTTTCTTATATTCTAAGTTTTTCAGTGCAACTCACTCATATACTATGTACTACACTGTGCGTTTCTTATATTCTAAATTTTTCAGTGCAACTCACTCATATACTATGTACTACACTGTGCGTTTCTTATATTCTAAGTTTTTCAGTGCAACTCACTCATATACTATGTACTACACTGTGCGTTTCTTATATTCTAAGTTTTTCAGTGCAACTCACTCATATTCATATACTATGTACTACACTTTGCGTTTCTTATATTCTAAGTTTTTCAGTGCAACTCACTCATATACTATGTACTACACTGTGCATTTCGTGTAATGCGGGTTTTTCAGTAAATTCTAAGTTTTTCAGTGCAACTCACTCATATACTATGTACTACACTGTGCGTTTCTTATATTCTAAGTTTTTCAGTGCAACTCACTCATATACTATGTACTACACTGTGCGTTTCTTATATTCTAAGTTTTTCAGTGCAAATCACTCATATACTTTGTACTACACTGTGCGTTTCTTATATTCTAAGTTTTTCAGTGCAACTCACTCATATACGATATACTACACTGTGCGTTTCTTAAATTCTAAGTTTTTCAGTGCAACTCACTCATATACTATGTACTACACTGTGCGTTTCTTATATTCTAAGTTTTTCAGTGCAACTCACTCATATACTATGTACTACACTGTGCGTTTCTTATATTCTAAGTTTTTCAGTGCAACTCACTCATATAGTATGTACTACACACTGTGCGTTTCTTATATTCTAAGTTTTTCAGTGCAACTCACTCATATACTATGTACTACACTGTGCGTTTCTTATATTCTAAGTTTTTCAGTGCAACTCACTCATATACTATGTACTACACTGTGCGTTTCTTATATTCTAAGTTTTTCAGTGCAACTCACTCATATACTATGTTCTACACTGTGCGTTTCTTATATTCTAAGTTTTTCAGTGCAACTCACTCATATACTATGTACTACACTGTGCATTTCGTGTAATGCGGGTTTTTCAGTAAATTCTAAGTTTTTCAGTGCAACTCACTCATATACTATGTACTACACTGTGCGTTTCTTATATTCTAAGTTTTTCAGTGCAACTCACTCATATACTATGTACTACACTATGCGTTTCTTATATTCTAAGTTTTTCAGTGCAACTCACTCATATACTTAATACTACACTGTGCGTTTGTTATATTCTAAGTTTTTCAGTGCAACTCACTCATATACTATGTACTACACTGTGCGTTTCTTAAATTCTAAGTTTTTCAGTGCAACTCACTCATATACTATGTACTACACTGTGCGTTCCTTATATTCTAAGTTTTTCAGTGCAACTCACTCATATACTATGTACTACACTGTGCGTTTCTTATATTCTAAGTTTTTCAGTGCAACTCACTCATATACTATGTACTACACTGTGCGTTTCTTATATTCTAAGTTTTTCAGTGCAACTCACTCATATACTATGTACTACACTGTGCGTTTCTTATATTCTAAGTTTTTCAGTGCAACTCACTCATATACTATGTACTACACTGTGCGTTTCTTATATTCTAAGTTTTTCAGTGCAACTCACTCATATACTATGTACTACACTGTGCGTTTCTTATATTCTAAGTTTTTCAGTGCAACTCACTCATATACTATGTACTACACTGTGCGTTTCTTATATTCTAAGTTTTTCAGTGCAACTCACTCATATACTATGTACTACACTGTGCGTTTCTTATATTCTAAGTTTTTCAGTGCAACTCACTCATATACTATGTACTACACTGTGCGTTTCTTATATTCTAAATTTTTCAGTCCAACTCACTCATATTCATATACTATGTACTACACTTTGCGTTTCTTATATTCTAAGTTTTTCAGTGCAACTCACTCATATACTATGTACTACACTGTGCATTTCGTGTAATGCGGGTTTTTCAGTAAATTCTAAGTTTTTCAGTGCAACTCACTCATATACTATGTACTACACTGTGCGTTTCTTATATTCTAAGTTTTTCAGTGCAACTCACTCATATACAATGTACTACACTGTGCGTTTCTTATATTCTAAGTCTTTCAGTGCAACTCACTCATATACTTTGTACTACACTGTGCGTTTCTTATATTCTAAGTTTTTCAGTGCAACTCACTCATATACTATATACTACACTGTGCGTTTCTTAAATTCTAAGTTTTTCAGTGCAACTCACTCATATACTATGTACTACACTGTGCGTTTCTTATATTCTAAGTTTTTCAGTGCAACTCACTCATATACTATGTACTACACTGTGCGTTTCTTATATTCTATGTTTTTCAGTGCAACTCACTCATATACTATGTACTACACTGTGCGTTTCTTATATTCTAAGTTTTTCAGTGCAACTCACTCATATACTATGTACTACACTGTGCGTTTCTTATATTCTAAGTTTTTCAGTGCAACTCACTCATATACTATGTACTACACTGTGCGTTTCTTATATTCTAAGTTTTTCAGTGCAACTCACTCATATACTATGTACTACACTGTGCGTTTCTTAAATTCTAAGTTTTTTAGTGCAACTCACTCATATACTATATACTACACTGTGCGTTTCTTAAATTCTAGGTTTTTCCGTGCAACTCACTCATATACTATGTACTACAATGTGCGTTTTTTTATATTCTAAGTTTTTCAGTGCAACTCACTCATATACTATGTACTACACTGTGCGTTTCTTATATTCTAAGTTTTTCAGTGCAACTCACTCATATACTATGTACTACACTGTGCGTTTTCTTATATTCTAAGTTTTTCAGTGCAACTCACTCATATACTATGTACTACACTGTGCGTTTCTTATATTCTAAGTTTTTCAGTGCAACTCACTCATATACTATGTACTACACTGTGGGCTTTATATTCTAAGTTTTTCATCGCAACTCACTCATATACTATGTACTACACTGTTCGTTTCTTATATTCTAAGTTTTTCAGTGCAACTCACTCATATACTATGTACTACACTGTGCGTTTCTTATATTCTAAGTTTTTGAGTGCAACTCACTCATATACTATGTACTACACTGTGCGTTTCTTATATTCTAAGTTTTTCAGTGCAACTCACTCATATACTATGTACTACACTGTGTGTTTCTTAAAATCTAAGTTTTTCAGTGCAACTCACTCATATACTATGTACTACACTGTGCGTTTCTTATATTCTAAGTTTTTCAGTGCAACTCACTCATATACTATATACTACACTGTGCGTTTCTTATATTCTAAGTTTTTCAGTGCAACTCACTCATATACTATGTACTACACTGTGCGTTTCTTATAATCTAAGTTTTTCAGTGCAACTCACTCATATACTATGTACTACACTGTGCGTTTCTTATATTCTAAGTTTTTCAGTGCAACTCACTCATATACTATGTACTACACTGTGCGTTTCTTAAATTCTAAGTTTTTCAGTGCAACTCACTCATATACTATGTACTACACTGTGCGTTTCTTATATTCTAAGTTTTTCAGTGCAACTCACTCATATACTATGTACTACACTGTGCGTTTCTAATATTCTAAAGTTTTTCAGTGCAACTCACTCATATACTATGTACTACACTGTGCGTTTCTTATATTCTAAGTTTTTCAGTGCAACTCACTCATATACTTTGTACTACACTGTGCGTTTCTTATATTCTAAGTTTTTCAGTGAAACTCACTCATATACTATGTACTACACACTGTGCGTTTCTTATATTCTAAGTTTTTCAGTGCAACTCACTCATATACTATGTACCACACTGTGCGTTTCTTATATTCTAAGTTTTTCAGTGCAACTCACTCATATACTATGTACTACACTGTGCGTTTCTTATATTCTAAGTTTTTCAGTGCAACTCACTCATATACTATGTACTACACTGTGCGTTTCAAAAATTCTAACTTTTTCAGTGCAACTCACTCATATACTATGTACTACACTGTGTGTTTCTTAAAATCTAAGTTTTTCAGTGCAACTCACTCATATACTATGTACTACACTGTGCGTTTCTTATATTCTAAGTTTTTCAGTGCAACTCACTCATATACTATATACTAAACTGTGCGTTTCTTATATTCTAAGTTTTTCAGTGCAACTCACTCATATACTATGTACTACACTGTTTGTTTCTTATAATCTAAGTTTTTCAGTGCAACTCACTCATATACTATGTACTACACTGTGCGTTTCTTATATTCTAAGTTTTTCAGTGCAACTCACTCATATACTATGTACTACACTGTGCATTTCGTGTAATGCGGGTTTTTCAGTAAATTCTAAGTTTTTCAGTGCAACTCACTCATATACTATGTACTACACTGTGCGTTTCTTATATTCTAAGTTTTTCAGTGCAACTCACTCATATACTATGTACTACACTGTGCGTTTCAAAAATTCTAACTTTTTCAGTGCAACTCACTCATATACTATGTACTACACTGTGTGTTTCTTAAAATCTAAGTTTTTCAGTGCAACTCACTCATATACTATGTACTACACTGTGCGTTTCTTATATTCTAAGTTTTTCAGTGCAACTCACTCATATACTATATACTACACTGTGCGTTTCTTATATTCTAAGTTTTTCAGTGCAACTCACTCATATACTATGTACTACACTGTGCGTTTCTTATAATCTAAGTTTTTCAGTGCAACTCACTCATATACTATGTACTACACTGTGCGTTTCTTATATTCTAAGTTTTTCAGTGCAACTCACTCATATACTATGTACTACACTGTGCGTTTCTTAAATTCTAAGTTTTTCAGTGCAACTCACTCATATACTATGTACTACACTGTGCGTTTCTTATATTCTAAGTTTTTCAGTGCAACTCACTCATATACTATGTACTACACTGTGCGTTTCTAATATTCTAAGTTTTTCAGTGCAACTCACTCACTATACTATGTACTACACTGTGCGTTTCTTATATTCTAAGTTTTTCAGTGCAACTCACTCATATACTTTGTACTACACTGTGCGTTTCTTATATTCTAAGTTTTTCAGTGAAACTCACTCATATACTATGTACTACACTGTGCGTTTCTTATATTCTAAGTTTTTCAGTGCAACTCACTCATATACTATGTACCACACTGTGCGTTTCTTATATTCTAAGTTTTTCAGTGCAACTCACTCATATACTATGTACTACACTGTGCGTTTCTTATATTCTAAGTTTTTCAGTGCAACTCACTCATATACTATGTACTACACTGTGCGTTTCAAAAATTCTAACTTTTTCAGTGCAACTCACTCATATACTATGTACTACACTGTGTGTTTCTTAAAATCTAAGTTTTTCAGTGCAACTCACTCATATACTATGTACTACACTGTGCGTTTCTTATATTCTAAGTTTTTCAGTGCAACTCACTCATATACTATATACTAAACTGTGCGTTTCTTATATTCTAAGTTTTTCAGTGCAACTCACTCATATACTATGTACTACACTGTTTGTTTCTTATAATCTAAGTTTTTCAGTGCAACTCACTCATATACTATGTACTACACTGTGCGTTTCTTATATTCTAAGTTTTTCAGTGCAACTCACTCATATACTATGTACTACACTGTGCATTTCGTGTAATGCGGGTTTTTCAGTAAATTCTAAGTTTTTCAGTGCAACTCACTCATATACTATGTACTACACTGTGCGTTTCTTATATTCTAAGTTTTTCAGTGCAACTCACTCATATACTATGTACTACACTGTGCGTTTCTTATATTCTAAGTTTTTCAGTGCAACTCACTCAGTATACTATGTACTAAACTGTGCGTTTCTTATATTCTAAGTTTTTCAGTGCAACTCACTCATATACTATGTACTACACTGTGCGTTTCTTATATTCTAAGTTTTTCAGTGCAACTCACTCATATACTATGTACTACACTGTGCGTTTCTTATATTCTAAGTTTTTCAGTGCAACTCACTCATATACTATGTACTACACTGTGCGTTTTCTTATATTCTAAGTTTTTCAGTGCAACTCACTCATATACTATGTACTACACTGTGCGTTTCTTATATTCTAAGTTTTTCAGTGCAACTCACTCATATACTATGTACTACACTGTGCGTTTCTCTAAATTCTAAGTTTTTCAGTGCAACTCACTCATATACTATGTACTACACTGTGCGTTTCTTATATTCTAAATTTTTCAGTGCAACTCACTCATATACTATGTACTACACTGTGCGTTTCTTATATTCTAAGTTTTTCAGTGCAACTCACTCATATACTATGTACTACACTGTGCGTTTATTATATTCTAAGATTTTCAGTGCAACTCACTCATATACTATGTACTACACTGTGCGTTTCTTATATTCTAAGTTATTCAGTGCAACTCACTCATATACTATACTACACTGTGCGTTTCTTATATTCTAAGTTTTTCAGTGCAACTCACTCATATACTATGTACTACACTGTGCGTTTCTTATATTCTAAGTTTTTCAGTGCAACTCACTCATATACTATGTACTACACTGTGCGTTTCTTATATTCTAAGTTTTTCAGTGCAACTCACTCATATACTATGTACTACACTGTTCGTTTCGTATATTCTAAGTTTTTCAGTGCAACTCACTCATATACTATGTACTACACTGTGCGTTTCTTAAATTCTAAGTTTTTCAGTGCAACTCACTCATATACTATGTACTACACTGTGCGTTTCTTATATTCTAAGTTTTTCAGTGCAACTCACTCATATACTATGTACTACACTGTGCGTTTCTTAAATTCTAAGTTTTTCAGTGCAACTCACTCATATACAATGTACTACAGTGTGCGTTTCTTATATTCGAAGTTTTTCAGTGCAACTCACTCATATACTATGTACTACACTGTGCGTTTCTCTAAATTCTAGTGTTTTTCAGTGCAACTCACTCATATACTATGTACTACACTGTGCATTCTTATATTCTAAGTTTTTCAGTGCAACTCACTCATATACTATGTACTACACTGTGCGTTTCTTATATTCTAAGTTTTTCAGTGCAACTCACTCATATACTATGTACTACACTGTGCGTTTCTTATATTCTAAGTTTTTCAGTGCAACTCACTCATATACTATGTACTACACTGTGCGTTTCTTATATTCTAAGTTTTTCAGTGCAACTCACTCATATACTATGTACTACACTGTGCGTTTCTTATATTCTAAGTTTTTCAGTGCAACTCACTCATATACTATGTACTACACTGTGCGTTTCTTATATTCTAAGTTTTTCAGTGCAACTCACTCATATACTATGTACTACACTGTGCGTTTCTTATATTCTAAGTTTTTCAGTGCAACTCACTCATATACTATGTACTACACTGTGCGTTTCTCTAAATTCTAAGTTTTTCAGTGCAACTCACTCATATACTATGTACTACACTGTGCGTTTCTTATATTCTAAGTTTTTCAGTGCAACTCACTCATATACTATGTACTACACTGTGCGTTTCTTATATTCTAAGTTTTTCAGTGCAACTCACTCATATACTATGTACTACACTGTGCGTTTCTTATATTCTAAGTTTTTCAGTGCAACTCACTCATATACTATGTACTACACTGTGCGTTTCTTATATTCTAAGTTTTTCAGTGCAACTCACTCATATACTATGTACTACACTGTGCGTTTCTTATATTCTAAGTTTTTCAGTGCAACTCACTCATATACTATGTACTACACTGTGCGTTTCTTATATTCTAAGTTTTTCAGTGCAACTCACTCATATACTATGTACTACACTGTGCGTTTCTTATATTCTAAGTTTTTCAGTGCAACTCACTCATATACTATGTACTACACTGTGCGTTTCTCTAAATTCTAAGTTTTTCAGTGCAACTCACTCATATACTATGTACTACACTGTGCGTTTCTTATATTCTAAGTTTTTCAGTGCAACTCACTCATATACTATGTACTACACTGTGCATTTCGTGTAATGCGGGTTTTTCAGTAAATTCTAAGTTTTTCAGTGCAACTCACTCATATACTATGTACTACACTGTGCGTTTCTTATATTCTAAGTTTTTCAGTGCAACTCACTCATATACTATGTACTACACTGTGCGTTTCTTATATTCTAAGGTTTTCAGTGCAACTCATTCATATACTATGTACTACACTGTGCGTTTCTCTAAATTCTAAGTTTTTCAGTGCAACTCACTCATATACTATGTACTACACTGTGCGTTTCTTAAATTCTAAGTTTTTCAGTGCAACTCACTCATATACTATGTACTACACTGTGCGTTCCTTATATTCTAAGTTTTTCAGTGCAACTCACTCATATACTATGTACTACACTGTGCGTTTCTTATATTCTAAGTTTTTCAGTGCAACTCACTCATATACTATGTACTACACTGTGCGTTTCTTATATTCTAAGTTTTTCAGTGCAACTCACTCATATACTATGTACTACACTGTGCGTTTCTTATATTCTAAGTTTTTCAGTGCAACTCACTCATATACTATGTACTACACTGTGCGTTTCTTATATTCTAAGTTTTTCAGTGCAACTCACTCATATACTATGTACTACACTGTGCGTTTCTTATATTCTAAATTTTTCAGTGCAACTCACTCATATACTATGTACTACACTGTGCGTTTCTTATATTCTAAGTTTTTCAGTGCAACTCACTCATATACTATGTACTACACTGTGCGTTTCTTATATTCTAAGTTTTTCAGTGCAACTCACTCATATTCATATACTATGTACTACACTTTGCGTTTCTTATATTCTAAGTTTTTCAGTGCAACTCACTCATATACTATGTACTACACTGTGCATTTCGTGTAATGCGGGTTTTTCAGTAAATTCTAAGTTTTTCAGTGCAACTCACTCATATACTATGTACTACACTGTGCGTTTCTTATATTCTAAGTTTTTCAGTGCAACTCACTCATATACTATGTACTACACTGTGCGTTTCTTATATTCTAAGTTTTTCAGTGCAAATCACTCATATACTTTGTACTACACTGTGCGTTTCTTATATTCTAAGTTTTTCAGTGCAACTCACTCATATACGATATACTACACTGTGCGTTTCTTAAATTCTAAGTTTTTCAGTGCAACTCACTCATATACTATGTACTACACTGTGCGTTTCTTATATTCTAAGTTTTTCAGTGCAACTCACTCATATACTATGTACTACACTGTGCGTTTCTTATATTCTAAGTTTTTCAGTGCAACTCACTCATATACGTATGTACTACACTGTGCGTTTCTTATATTCTAAGTTTTTCAGTGCAACTCACTCATATACTATGTACTACACTGTGCGTTTCTTATATTCTAAGTTTTTCAGTGCAACTCACTCATATACTATGTACTACACTGTGCGTTTCTTATATTCTAAGTTTTTCAGTGCAACTCACTCATATACTATGTACTACACTGTGCGTTTCTTATATTCTAAGTTTTTCAGTGCAACTCACTCATATACTATGTACTACACTGTGCGTTTCTTATATTCTAAGTTTTTCAGTGCAACTCACTCATATACTATGTACTACACTGTGCGTTTCTTATATTCTAAGTTTTTCAGTGCAACTCACTCATATACTATGTACTACACTGTGCGTTTCTTATATTCTAAGTTTTTCAGTGCAACTCACTCATATACTATGTACTACACTGTGCGTTTCTTATATTCTAAGTTTTTCAGTGCAACTCACTCATATACTATGTACTACACTGTGCGTTTCTTATATTCTAAGTTTTTCAGTGCAACTCACTCATATACTATGTACTACACTGTGCGTT
>NW_028227964.1:0-48147 GCF_978045245.1 Mus caroli | reverse complement strand
AATACATAAATAAAAAATAAACAAACATTTTTTCAAAAGGATAAGAAAGAAAGAAAGAAAGACCAGGCAAGCCTGCCATCCTTATCTCTGTCTGTCTGTCTGTCTGTCTGTCTGTCTTTCTGATCCACTGGAACTGGAGATGGGCCACAATATAGTTGCTGGTAGTTGATCCCAGGTTCTCTGGAAGAGGAGACAATGCTGTTAATTGTTGAGCCCTTTCAGTGGCCCCACACATCTTTAAATTTTTGGAAGTAAATGTGAGTCTGTGTTTATGTACATCATATGCACACCATAAGAGGGATTTAGATTATCCAGAATCTGACACCCTCTCCTGGAGTGTCTGAAGACCGCTAAAGTGTACTTATATTTAATAAATACATAAATAAATAAATAAACATTTTTAAAAAGGATGAGAAAGAAAAAAAAACCAGGCAGGCCTGCCACCCTTGTCTGTCTGTCTGTCTGTCTTTCTGTCTGATACCTTAGAACTGGAGATGAGCCACCATATAGTTGCTGGTAGTTGATCCCAGGTTGTCTGGAAGAGGAGATAATGCTGTTAATTGTTGAGCCCTTTCAGTGACCCCATACATCTTTAAATTTTTGAAGTATATGTGAGGCTGTGTTTATGTACATCATATACAGACCATAAGAGGGATTTAGATTCTCCAGAATCTGACACCATCTTCTGGAGTGTCTGAAGACAGACACAGTGTACTTATATCTAATAAATAAATAAATAAATAAATAAATAAATAAATAAATAAATATATAAATAAACATTTTTTAAAAAGGATAAGAAAGAAAGAAAGACCAGGGAGGCCTGCCTTCCTTATCTCTGTCTCTCTGTCTGTCTGTCTGTCTATCTGTCTGATACCCTGGAACTGGAGATGGGCCACCATATAGGTGCTGGAAGTTGAACCCAGGTTCTCTGGAAGAGGAGACAATGCGGTTAATTGTTGAGCCCTTTCAGTGGCTCCACCCATCTGTAAATTTTTAGAAGTATATGTGAGGCTGTGTTTATGTACATCATATGCAGACCATAAGAGGGATTTAGATTCTTCAGAATCTGACACACTTTTCTGGAGTGTCTGAAGACAGCTACAGTGTACTTATATCTAATAAATAAATAAATAAATAAATAAATAAATAAATAAATAAGTAAACATTTTTTCAAAAGGATAAGAAAGAAAGACCAGGCAGGCCTGCCATCATTATCTCTATATGTCTGTCTGTCTGTCTCTCTGTCTGATCCTCTGGAACTGGAGATGGGCCACCATATAGTTGCTGTATGTCTGTCTCTCTGTCTGATCCCCTGGAACAGGAGATGGGCCACCATATAGTTGCTGGTAGTTGATCTCAGGTTCTCTGGAAGTGGAGACAATGCTGTTAATTTTTGAGCCGTTCAGTGGCAACACCCATCTTTAATTTTTAGAAGTAAATGTGAGGCTGTGTTTATGTACATCATATGCAGACCATAAGAGGGATTTAGATTCTCCAGAATCTGACACTCTCTTCTGGAGTGTCTGAAGACAGCTACAGTGTACTTATATCTAATAAATACATAAATAAATAAATAAATAAGCATTATTAAAAAGGATAAGAAAAAAAGAAAGACCAGGAAGGCCTGCCATCCTTATCTCTGTCTGTCTGTCTGTCTGTCTGATACCCTGGAACTGGAGTGGGCCACAATATAGTTGCTGGTAGTTGATCCCAGATTCTCTGCAAGAGGAGACAAGGCTGTAAATTTTTGAGCCCTTTCAGTGGCACCACCCATCTTTAAAATTTTAGAAGTATTTGTGAAGCTGTGTTTATGTACATCATATGCAGACCATAAGAGGGATTTACATTCTCCAGAATCTGATCCCTCTTCGGAGTGTCTGAAGACAGCTACAGTGTACTTATATCTAATAAATACATAAATAAATAAATAAACATGTTTTAAAAAGGATAAGAAAGAAAGAAAAACCAGGCAGGCCTGCCATCCTTGTCTGTTTGTCTGTCTGTCTGTCTGATCCCCTGAAACTGGAGATGGGCCACCATATTTTTGCTGGTACTTGATCCCAGGTTCTCTGGAAGAGGAGACAATGCTGTTAATTGTTGAGCCCTTACAGTGGCCCCACCCATCTTTAAATTTTTAGAAGTATATGTGAGGCTGTGTTTATGTACATCATATGCAGACCATAAGAGGGATTTAGATTCTCCAGAATCTGACACACTCTTCTGGAGTGTCTGAAGACAGCTACAATGTACTTATATCTAATAAATACATAAATAAAGAAATAAACATGTTTTAAAAAGGATAAGTAAGAAAGAAAGACCAGGCAGGCCTGCCATCCTTATCTCTGTCTGTCTGTCTGTCTGTCTGATCCCCGGGAACTGGAGATGGGCTACCTTATAGTTACTGGTAGTTGATCCCAGGTTCTCTGGAAGAGGAGACAATGCTGTTAATTGTTGAGCCCTTTCAGTGGCCCCACCCATCTTTAAATTTTTAGAAGTATATGTGAGGCTGTGTTTTTGTACATCATATGCAGACCATAAGAGGGATTTAGATTCTCCAGAATCTGACACACTCTTCTGGAGTGTCTGAAGACAGCTACAGTGTACTTATATCTAATAAATACATAAATAAATAAATAAATAAATAAATAAATAAATAAATAAACATTTTTTAAAAGGGATAAGGAAGAAAGAAAAACCAGGCAGGCCTTCCATCCTTGTCTGTCTTTCTCTCTGTCTGTCTGTCTTGCCTAGCCCCTTGCGTAGCCTAGCCTAGCCCCTTGCCTTGCCTAGCCTAGCCCAGCCCTGCCTTGCCTAGCCCTGCCTATCCCTGTCTTTAACCAGGCTGGCCTCGAAGTCAGAAACTGACTGCTTCTGCCTCCAGAGTGCTCTCATTAAGAGCTCAAGCCACCACTGACTGTTGGGTTTTCTAAGTCTTACATAGGTATGGTCTGTTTCTCAGCTGTGAAACCCTAATTAACACATGTAGTCTGTCCTAGGTCAGCCATAGCTACAGACTGAGGCCTTTTCTAAAACAAAACAAAAGAAAACAAAAAATAGAAATAATAAAATAAATAAATTAAGCAACCACATGATAACTTTTCTTTCTTTCAATGATACTCAGAGCTTGAAGCAGTTCACCCATGAGACCTCAGCTCTGGACATTGAGGCTGTTTCCCTAACAAGTATTATGGCTGAACCTGAGGGGTTCTACTGCTGATTTGTGTCCCCCTCTTTAAAAAAATAGTTGTTTTCAAAGGCTGCAGGTTCTTAGCCCTGTTCCTTGTTACAGTTGAGTCACAGCCCTGAAAGTTCAGTGGTAGTTAAAGGCACTGAGAAGGGCTTCCTCTAGACATCAAAGACCAAGTCTTTGTTATTAAAAAGTTAATCTGGATTGCCCCACCCCCTGGCATCCTTAGAATTCCTAGAAAGGAAGGCAGGGACCTGGGCAGAAGGGTGCAAGTCTACTGCTGTTTGTAAGTGGTAACAGAAAGCTTTCTCTTTTTGGTACCCTACCCCAAGTTACACTGTCACTTCTTTTTCCTAGTTGTTGTTTTGTCGGTTTATTCTCAACATAGACCCTTTTCCTTCCTAACCTTGGCTGTCCTGAACCTTACTGTCCTTGAACTCAGTGATTTGCCTGTCTTGCTGGGATGAAACTGTGAGCTACCATCCAGAAGGAAGCACCCTGCTGAGGTTAGATTGGGGTCTCTTCCATTTTCCTCTATGAACATGCATATGGCAGGCCTGTTCTTTCTTTTTTACTTTTCCTTTTCTTTTTAAAGATTTATATATTTATTATATTTAAGTATGCTGTAGCTATCTTCAGACAGTCCAGAAGAGGGTGTCAGATTCTGAAGAATCTAAATCATTCCTATTGTCTGCATATGATGTATATAAACACAGCCTCACATATACTCAAAAAAAAAAAAAAAAGAAAGAAAGATGTGGCTACAGAGAGGGCTCAACAATTAAGAGCATTGTCTCCTCTTCCAGAGAACCTGGGCTCAATTACCAGTATTATATATGGTGGCCCATCTCCAGTTCCAGGGGATCTAATACTCTGTTCTGGAGTCTGTGGGCACAGCATACACATGCAAAACATTCTTACACAATCATTGAGAGAGGAGAGAGAGGGGTTGAGAGAGAGGGGAGGTAATCATACCTCCTGACGAGTTTGAAGACCTGAGCTTCATCACTCACACAAATAAATAAATGCAAAATATTTTTAAAAAATAAACTCTGCCATTGCCCTTTAAAAATTCCTAGAAAACAAGTTTTATAAGCAACAGTTATATTTACTATATCTAAAGTACAGTCATGAGCATATTCTCTAAATAGAAAAAGGCCTGTTAGTCTTAGAAATGGAAAAGACAAACCAAGGAAGGTTTGCAATTACATAATGAGGCAGCTCAGCCCAGCTCTTAGGTTGGAAATAAGACTGGAGAATAGGATACACCTGAAGACAGCCAGCCATTGCTTTTTGTTTTGGAGGCTGAAAGGATACACCTGAAGACAGCCAATGCTGTGTGATGGTGATCTGGTATTTTTTTTTTAATTTTTAAAAACTTTAACAATTTTTATAAAACCTTTTTCTTTCTTTCTTTCTTTCTTTCTTTCTTTCTTTCTTTCTTTCTTTCTTTCTTTCTTCCTTTCTTTCTTTCTGTCTTTCTTTCTTTCCGTAGCCTACCCTAGCCTACCCTAGCCTACCCTAGCCTACCCTAGCCTACCCTAGCCTACCCTAGCCTACCCTAGCCTACCCTAGCCTACCCTAGCCTACCCTAACCTTCCCTAGCCTACCCTAGCCTACCCTAGCCTACCCTAGCCTTGCCTAGCCTACCCTAGCCTTCCCTAGCCTTCCCTAGCCTTCCCTAGCCTTCCCTAGCCCTGCCTAACCCTGTCTTTCACCAGGGTGGCCTCGAACTCAGAAACTGACTGCCTATGCCTACAGAGTGCTCTCATTAAGAGCTTGAGCCACCACTGAAGGTATGCAGACCATAAGAGTGATTTAGATTTTCCTGAATTTGACACCCTCTTCTTGAGTGTCTGAAGACAGCTACTGTGTACTTATATCTAATAAATACATAAATAAATAATTAAATAAACATTTTTTAAAAGGATAAGAAAGAAAGAAAAGGCAGGCCTGCCCTCCTTAGCTCTGTCTGTCTGTCTGTCTGTCTGATTCCTGAGAAATGGAGATGGGACACCATATAGTTGCTGGTAGTTGATCCCAGGTTCTCTGGAAGAGGAGAAAATGCTGTTAATTGTTGAGCTTTTTCAGTGGCCCCACCCTTCTTTAAATTTTTGAAGTATATGTGAGGCTCTCTTTAGGTACACCATGTGCAGACCATAAGAGGGATTTAGATTCTCCAGAATCTGACACCCTCTTCTGGAGTGTCTGAAAACAGCTACAGTGTACTTATATCGAATAAATAAATAAATAAATAAATAAATAAATAAATAAACATTTTTTAAAAAGGATAAGAAAGAAAGAAGACCTGGCAGGCCTGCCATCCTTATCTCTGTCTGTTTGTCTGTCTGTCTGTCTGTCTGATCCTCTGATACTGGATATGGGCCACCATATAGTTGCTGGTAGTTGATCCCAGGTTCTATGGAAGAGGAGACAATGCTGTTAATTGTTGAGACCTTTCAGTGGTCCCACCCATCTTTAAATTTTTAGAAGTATATGTGAGGCTGTGTTTATGTACATCATATGCAGACCATAAGAATGATTTAGATTCTGCAGAATCTGACACCTTCTTCTGGAGTGTCTGAAGACAGCTACAGTGTACTTATATCTAATAAATACATAAATAAATAAATAAGTAAACATTTTTTCAAAAGGATAAGAAAGAAAGAAAGACCAGGTAGGCCTGCCATCCTTATATCTGTCTGTCTGTCTGTCTGTCTGATCCTCTGGAACTGGAGATGGGCCACCATATAGTTGCTGGTAGTTGATCCCAGGTTCTCTGGAAGAGGAGATAATGCTGTTAATTGTTGAGCCCATTCAGTGGCCCCACCTTTCATTAAAATTTTTGAAGTATATCTGAGGCTGTGTTTATGTACATCATATGCAGACCAGAAGATGGTTTTAGATTTTTCAGAATCTGACACTGTCTACTGGAGTTTCTGAAGACAGCTACAGTGTACTTATATCTAATAAATACATAAATAAATAAATTAATAAATAAATAAACATTTTTTATAAAGGATAAAAAAGAAAGAAAAATCAGGCAGGCCTGCCATCCTTATCTCTGTCTGTCTGTCTGTCTGTCTGTCTGAACCTCTGGAACTGCATATGGGCCACCATATATTTGCTGTTAGTTTTTCCCAGGTTCTCTGGAAGAGGAGACAATGCTGTTAATTGTTGAGCCCTTTCAGTGGCCCCACCCATCTTTAAATGTTTAGAAGTATTTGTGAGGCTGTGATTATGTACATCATATGCAGACCATAAGAGGGATTTAGATTCTCCAGAATCTGACACCCTTTTCTGGACTGTCTGAAGACAGCTACAGTGTACTTATATCAAATAAATACATAAATAAATAAATAAATATATAAATAAATAAATAAATAAACATTTTTTAAAGAGGATAAGTAAGAAAGAAAGACCTGGCAAGCCTGCCATCCTTATATCTGTCTGTCTGTCTGTCTGTCTGATCCCCTGGAACTGCAGATGGTCCACCATATAGTTGCTGGTAGTTGATCCCAGGTTCTCTGGAAGAGTAGACAATGATGTTAATGGTTGAGCCCTTTCAGTGGTCCCACCCATCTTTAAATTTTTATAATTATATGTGAGGCTGTGTTTATGTACATCATATGCAGACCATAAGAGGGATTTAGATTCTCCAGAATCTGACACCCTCTTCTGGAGTGTCTGAAGACAGCTACAGTGTACTTATATCTAATAAATACATAAATACATGAAAAAATAAATAAATAAACATTTTTAAAACAGAATAAGAAAGAAAGAAAGACCAGGCAGGCCTGCCATTCTTATCTCTGTCTGTCTGTCTGTCTGTCTGTCTGACAGTCTGTCTGATCCCCTGGAACTGGAGGTGGGCCACTATATAGTTGCTGATAGTTGATCCCAGGTTCTCTGGAAGTGGAGACAGTCATGGTAATTTTTGAGCCCTCTCAGTGGCCCCACACATCTTTAAATTTTTAGAAGTATACGTGAGTCTGTGTTTATGTACATCATATGCAGGCCATAAGAGGGAATTAGATTCTCCAGAGTCTGACACCCTCTTCTGGAGTGTCTGAAGACAGCTACAGTGTACTTATATCTAATAAATACATAAATAAATAAATAAGTAAACATTTTTTCAAAATGATAAGAAAGAAAGTAAGACCAGGCAGGCCTGCCATCCATATCTCTGTCTGTCTGTCTGTCTGTCTGTTTGTCTGTCTGTCTGATCCCCTGGAACTGTAGATGGGCCACCATATAGTTGCTGGTAGTTGAGCCGAGGTTCTCTGGAAGAGGAGACAATGCTGTTCATTGTTGAGCCCTTTCAATGTCCCCACCCATCTTTAAATATTTAGAACTGTATGTTAGGCTGTGTTTATGTACTTCATATGCAGACCATAAGAGGGATTTAGATTCTCCAGAATCTGACACCCTTTTCTGGACTGTCTGAAGACAGCTACAGTGTACTTATATCTAATAAATAAATAAATAAATAAATAAATTAATAAATAAACATTTTTTAAAAAGGATAAGAAAGAAAGAAAAATCAGGCAGGCCTGCCATCCTTATCTCTCTCTGTCTGTCTGTCTGTCTGTCTGATCCTCTGGAACTGGATATGGGCCACCATATATTTGCTGGTAGTTTTTCCCAGGTTCTCTGGAAGAGGAGACAATGCTGTGAATTGTTGAGCCCTTTCAGTGGCCCCAACCATCTTTAAATTGTTAGAGGTAAATGTGAGGCTGTATTTATGTACATCATATGCAGACCCTAAGAGTGATTTAAATTCTTCAGAATCTGACACCCTCTTCTGGAGTGTCTGAAGACAGCTATAGTGTACTTATATCTAATAAATACATAAATAAATAAATAAATAAATAAATAAATAAACATTTTTTAATCAGGATAAGTAAGAAAGAAAGACCAGGCAGGCCTGCCTTCCTTATCTCTGTCTGTCTGTCTGTCTGATCCCCTGGAACTGCAGATGGGCCACCATATAGTTGCTGGTAGTTGATCCCAGGTTCTCTGGAAGAGGAGACAATGCTGTTAATTGTTGAGCCCATTCAGTGGCCCCACCCATCTTTAAATTTTTAGAAGTATACTTGAGTCTGTGTTTATGTACATCATATGCAGAACATAAGAGGTATTAGTTTCTCCAGAATCTGACACCCTCTTCTGGAATGTCTGAAGAAAGCTACAGTGTACTTATATCTAATAAATAAATAAATAAATTAATTAATTAATTAATTAATTAATAAGTAAACATTTTTTCAATTGGATAAGAAAGAAAGAAAAACCAGGCAGGCCTGCCATCCTCATCTCTGTCTGTCTGTCTGTCTATCTATATGATCCTTTGGAACTGAAGATAGGCCACCATATAGTTGTTGGTAGTTGATCCCAGGTTCTCTGGAAGAGGAGTCAGTGCTGTTAATTGTGAGCCCTTTCAGTGGCCCCACCCATCTTTAATTTTTAGGAGTATATGTGAGGCTGTGTTTATGTACATCATATGCAGACCATAAGAGGGATTTAGAATCTCCAGAATCTGACACCCTCTCTGGAGTGTCTGAAGACAGCTACAGTGTACTTATATCTAATAAATACATAAATAAATAAATAAATAAATAAATAAATAAATAAATAAATAAACATTTTTTAAAAAGATAAGAAAGAAAGAAAGACCTGGCAGGCCTGCCATCCTTATCTCTGTCTGTCTGTCTGTCTGTCTGTCTGTCTGTCTTTTCCTCTGGTACTGGAAATGGGCCAGCATATAGTTGCTGGTAGTTGATCCCAGGTTCTCTGAAAGAGGAGACAATGCTGTTAATTGTTTACCGCTTTCAGTGGCGCCACTCATCTTTAAATTTTTAGAAGTAATTGTGAGGCTGTGTTTATGTACATTATATTCAGACCATAAGAGTGATTTAGATTCTCCAGAAGCTTGCACCCTCTTCTGGAGTGTCTGAAGACACTACAGTGTACTTATATATAATAAATACATGAATAAATAAATAAGTAAACATTTTTTTAAAAGGATAAGAAAGAAAGAAAGACCAGGCAGGCCTGCCATCCTTATCTCTGTCTGTGTGTCTGTCTGTCTGATCCCCTGGAACTGGAGATGGGCCACCATATAGTTGCTGGTAGTTGATCCCAGGTTCTCTGGAAGAGGAGACAACGCTCTTAATTGTTGAGCCCTTTCAGTGGCCCCACCCATCTTTAAATTTTTAGAAGTATACTTGAGTCTGTGTTTATGTATATCATATGCAGACCATAAGAGGTATTTAGATTCTCCAGAATCTGACACCCTCTTCTGGAGTGTCTGAAGACAGCTACAGTGTACTTATATCTAATAAATAAATAAATAAATAAATAAATAAATAAATAAACAGTTTTTAAAAAGGATAAAAAAGAAAGAAAGACCAGGCAGGCCTGCCATCCTTATATCTGACTGTCTGTCTGTCTCTCTGATCCCCTGGAACTGGAGATGGGCCACCATATAGTTGCTGGTAGTTAATCAGAGGTTCTCTGGAAGAGGAGACAATACTGTTAATTGTTGAGCCCTTTCAATGGCCCCACCCATCTTTAAATTTTTAGAAGTGTATGTGAGGCTGTGTTTATGTACATCATATGCAGACCATAAGAGGGATTTAGATGCTCCATAAACTGACACACTCTTCTGGAGTGTCTGAAGATAGCTACAGTGTACTTATATCTAATAAATACATGAATAAATAAATAAATAAACATTTTTTAAAAAGGATAAGAAAGAAAGAAAGACCAGGCAAGCCTGCCGTCCTTATCTCTTTCTGTCTGTCTTTCTCTCTATATGATCCTTTGGAACTGGATATAGGCCACCATATAGTTGCTGGTAGTTGATCCCAGGTTCTCCGGAAGAGTAGACAATGCTGTTAATTGTTGAGCCCTTTCAGTGGCCCCACCCATCTTTAAATTTTTAGAAGTATATGTGAGGCTGTGTTTATGTACATCATATGCAGACCATAAGAGGGATTTAGATACTCCAGAATCTGACACTCTCTTCTGAAGTGTGTGAAGACAGCTACATTGTACGTATATCTAATAAATACATAAATAAATAAATAAATAAATAAATAAATAAATAAATACATAAACATTTTTTAAAAGGATAAGAAAGAAAGTAAGACCAGGCAGGCCTTCTATCCTTATCTCTGTCTGTCTGTCTGTCTGTCTGACAGTCTGTCTGATCCCCTGGACGTGGAGGTGGGCCACTATATACTTGCTGATAGTTGATCCCAGGTTCTCTGGAAGTGGAGACAGTGATGGTAATTGTTGAGCCCTTTCAGTGGTCCCACCCATCTTTAAATTTTTAGAAGTATATGTGAGGCTGTGTTTATGTACATCATATGCAGACCATAAGAGGGATTTAGATTCTCCAGAATCTGACACCCTCTCTTGGAGTGTCTGAAGACGGCTACAGTGTACTTATATCTAATAAATAAATAAATAAATAAATAAATAAATAAACAAACATTTTTTTTTAAAGGATAAGAAATAAAGAAAGACCAGGCAGGCCTGCCATCCTTATCTCTGTCTCTCTGTCTGTCTGTCTGTCTGATCCACTGGACTGGAGATGGGCCACCATATAGGTGCTGGTAGTTTATCCCAGGTTCTCTGTAAGAGGAGACAATGTTGTTAATTGTTGAGCTTTTAGAGTGGCCCCAACCTTCTTTAAATTTTTAGAAGTACATGTGAGGCTGTGTTTATGTACATCATATGCAGACCATAGGAGGGATTCAGATTCTCCAGATTCTAACACCCTCTACTGGAGAGTCTGAAGACAGCTACAGTGTACCTATATCTAATAAATAAATAAATAAATATATAAATAAATAAATAAATAAATAAATAAATAAATAAATAAACATTTTTTAAAAAGGATAAGAAAGAAAGAAAGACCAGGCAGGCCTGCCACCCTTATCTCTGTCTGTCTGTCTGTCTGTCTGTCTAATACCCTGGAACTGTAGATTGGCCACCATAGTGTTGCTGGTAGTTGATTCCAGGTTCTCTGGAAGAGGAGACAATGCTGTTAATTGTTGAGCCCTTTCATTGGCCCCACCCATCTTTAAATATTTAGAAGTATATGTGAGGCTGTGTTTATGTACATCATATGCAGACCATAAATGTGATTTAGATTCTCCAGAATCTGACACCCTCTTCTGGAGTGTCTGAAGACAACTACAGTGTACTTATATCAAATAAATAAATAAATAAATAAATAAATAAATAAATAAATAAATAAACATTTTATAAACAGGATAAGAAAGAAAGAAAGACCAGGCAGGCCTGCCATCCTTATCTCTGTCTCTCTGTCTGTCTGTCTACAGTCTGTCTGATCCCCTTGGACTCGAGATGGGCCACCATATAGTTGCTGGTCGTTGATCCCAGGTTCTCTGGAAGAGGAGACAATGCTGTTAATTTTTGAGCCCTTTCAGTGGCCCCACCCATCTTTAAATTTTTAGAAGTATATGTGAGGCTGTGTTCATGTACATCATATGCAGACCATAAGAGGGATATAGATTCTCCAGAATCTGACACCCTCTTCTGGAGAGTCTGAAGACAGCTACAGTGTACTTATATCTGATAAATAAATAAATAAATAAATAAATAAACAAATAAACAAATAAATAAACATTTTTTTATAAGGATAAGAAAGAAAGAAAAATCAGGCAGGCCTGCCATCCTTATCTCTGTCTGTCTGTCTGTCTGTCTTATCCCCTGGAACTTGAGATGGGCCACCATATAGTTGCTGGTAGTTGATCCCACGTTCTCTGGAAGAAGAGACAATGCTGTTAATGGTTGAGCCCTTTCAGTGGGCCCACCCATCTTTAAATTTTTAGAAGTATATGTGAGGCTGTGTTTATGTACATCATATGAAGACCATAAGAGGGATTTAGATTCTCCAGAAGATGAGACCCTCTTCTAGAGTGTCTGAAGACAGCTACAGTGTACTTATATCTAATAAATACATAAATAAAAATAAATAAATAAATAAATAAACATTTTTTCAACAGTATAATAAAGAAAGAAAGACCAGGCACGCCTGCCATCCTTATCTCTGTCTGTCTGTCTGTCTATCTGATACCCTGGAACTGGAGATGGGCCACCATATAGTTGCTGGTAGTTCATCCCAGGTTCTCTGGAAGAGGAGACAATGCTGTTAATTGTTGAGCCCTTTCTTTAGTGACCCCACCCATCTTTAAAATTTTAGAAGTATATGTGAGGCTGTGTTTATGTACATCATATGCAGACCATAAGAGGGATTTAGATTCTCCAGAATCTGACACCCTCTTCTGGAGTGTCTGAAGACAGCTACAGTGTACTTATATCTAAAAAATACATAAATAAATAAATAAACATTTTTTAAAAAGGATAAGAAAGAAAGAAAGAACAGGCAGGCCTGCCATCCTTATCTCTGTCTTTCTGTCTGTCTGTTTGTCTGTCTGATCCCCTGAAACTGGAGATGGGCCAACATATAGTTGCTGGTAGTTGATCCCTGGTTCTCTGGAAGAGGAGACAATGCTGTTAATTGTTGGTTCCTTTCAGTGGCCCCAACCATCTTTAAATTTTTAGAAGAATATGTGAGGCTGTGTTTATGTACATCATATGCAGAACATAAATGGGATTTACGTTCTGCAGAATCAAACACCCTCTTCTGGAGTGTCTGAAGATAGCTATAGTGTACTTATATCTAATAAATACATAAATAAATAAATAAACCTTTTTTAAAATGATAAGAAAGAATGAAAGACCAGGCAGGCCTGCCATCCTTATCTCTGTCTGTCTGTCTGTGTGTCTGTCTGATCCCCTGGAACTGGAGATGGGCCACCATATAATTACTGGTTATTGATCCCAGGTTCTCTGGAAGAGGAGACAATGCTGTTAATTGTTGATCCCTTTTAGTGGCCCCACCCATCTTTAAATTTTTAGAAGTATATGTGAGGCTGTGTTTATGTACATCATATGCACACCATAAGAGGGATTTAGATTTTCCAGAATCTGACAAGCTCTTCTGGAGTGTCTGAAGACAAGTATTGTGTACTTATATCTAATAAATACATTAAAAATAAATAAATAAATAAATAAATAAATAAATAAATAAATATAAACATTTTTTTAAACGGAGAAGAAAGAAAGAAAGACCATGCAGGCCTGCCATCCTTATCACTTTCTGTCTGTCTGTCTGTCTGTCTGATCCCCTGTAACTGGAGATGGGACACCATATAGTTGCTGGTAGTTGATCCCAGGTTCTCTGGAAAAGGAGACAATGCTGTTAATTGTTGAGCCCTTTCAGTGGCCCCACCCATCTTTAAATTTTTAGAAGTATATGTGAGGCTATGTTTATGTACATCAAATGCAGACCATAAGAGGGATTTAGATTCTCCAGCATATGACACCCTCTTCTGGAGTGTCTGAAGACAGCTACAGTGTACTTATGTCTAATAAATACATAAATAAACAAATAAACATTTTTAAATAAGGATAATAAAGAAAGAAAATCCAGGCAGGCCTTCCATCCTTATATCTGTCTGTCTGTCTGTCTGTCTGATTCCCTGGAACTGGAGATGGGCCACCATATAGTTGCTGGTAGTTGAACCAGGTTCTCTGGAAGAGGAGACAATGCTGTTAATTGTTGAGCCCTTTCAGTGGCCCCACACATCTTTAAATATTTAGAAATATATGTGAGGCTGTGTTATGTACATCATATGCAGACCATAAGACGTATTTAGATTCTCCAGAATCTGATACCCTCTTCTGGAGTGTCTGAAGACAGCTACAGTGTACTTATATCTAATAAATAAATAAATAAATAAATAAATAAATAAATAAATAAATAAACAAACATTTTTTAAAAAGGATAAGAAAAAAAGAAAGACTAGCAGGCCTGCCATCCTTATCTCTGTCTGTCTGTCTGTCTGTCTGTCTGATCCCCTGGAACTGGAGATGGGCCACCACATAGTTGCTGGTAGTTTAATCCCAGGTTCTCTGGAAGAGGAGACAATGCTGTTAATTGTTGAGCCCTTTCAGTGGCCCCACACATCTTTAAATTTTTAGAAGTATATGTGAGGCTGTGTTTATGTACATTGTATGTAGACCATAAGAGGGATTTATATTCTCCAGAATCTGATACCCTCTTCTGGAGTGTCTGAAGACAGCTACAGTGTACTTATATCTAATAAATACATAAATAAATAAATAAACATGTTTTAAAAAGGATAAGAAAGAAAGAAAAACCAGGCAGGCCTGCCATCCTTGTCTGTCTGTCTGTCTGTCTGTCTCTCTGATCCCCTGGATCTGGAGATGGGCCACCATATAGTTGCTGGTAGTTGATCCCAGGTTCTCTGGAAGAGGAGACAATGCTGTTAATTGTTGAGCCCTCACAGTGGCCCCACCCATCTTTAAATTTTTAGAAATAAATGTGAAGCTGTTTTTATGTACATCATATGCATATCATAAGAGGGACTTAGATTCTCCAGAATCTGACACCCTCTTCCTGAGTGTCTGAAGACAGCTACAGTGTACTTATATATAATAAATTCATAAATAAATAAATAAACCTTTTTAAACGGATAAGAAAGAAATAAAAACCAGAAGGCCTGCCATCCATGTCTGTATGTCTGTCTGTCTGTCTGATCGCCTGGAACTGGAGATGGGCCACCATATAGTTGCTGGTAGTTGATCCCAGGTTGTCTGGAAGAGGAGACAATGCTGTTAATTTTTGAGCTCTTTCAGTGGCCCCACCCATCTTTAAATTTTTATAAGTATATGTGAGGCTGTGTTCATGTACATCATATGCAGACCATAAGAGGGATTTACATTCTCCAGAATCTGACACCCTCTTCTGGAGTGTCTGAAGACAGCTACAGTGTACTTATATCGAATAAATAAATAAATAAATAAATAAATAAATAAATAAATAAATAAATAAATAAATAAACATTTTTTAAAAGGATAAGAAAGAATGAAAGACCAGGTAGGCCTGCCATCCTTAACTCTATCTGTCTGTATCTCTGTCTGTCTGTCTGATCCCCTGGAACTGGAGATGGGCCACCATATAGTTGCTGGTAGTTGATCCCAGGTTCTCTGGAAGAGGAGACAATGCTGTTAATTGTTGAGCCCTTTCAGTGGTCCTACCCATCTTTAAATTTTTAGAAGTATATGTGAGGCTGTGTTTATGTACATCATATGCAGACCATAAGAGGGATATAGATTCTCCAGAATCTGAAACCCTCTTCTGGAGTGTCTGAAGACAGCTACAGTGTACTTATATCTAATAAATACATAAATAAATAAATAAATAAATATACATTTTTTAAAAGGGATAAGAAAGAAAGAAAAACCAGGCAGGCTTCCATCCTTGTCTGTCTTTCTCTCTGTCTCTCTGTCTTGCCTAGCCCCTTGCCTTGCCTAGCCCAGCCCCTTGCCTAGCCTAGCCTAGCCCAGCCCTGCCTTGCCTAGCCCTGCCTATCCCTGTCTTTAACCAGGCTGGCCTCGAACTCAGAAACTGACTGCCTCTGCCTCCAGAGTGCTCTCATTAAGAGCTCGAGCCACCACTGACTGTTGGGTTTTCTAATTCTTACATAGGTATTGTCTGTTTCTCAACTGTGAAACCCTAATTAACACATGTAGTCTGTCCTAGGTCAGCCATAGCTACAGACTGAGGCCTTTTCTAAAACAAAACAAAAGAAAACAAAAAAAATAGAAATAATAAAATAAATAAATTAAGAAACCACATGATAGCTTTTCTTTCTTTCAATGATACTCAGAGTTTGAAGCAGTTCACCCATGAGACCTCAGCTCCGGACATTGAGGCTGTTTCCCTAACAAGTATTATGGCTGAACCTGAGGGGTTCTACTGCTGATTTGTGTCCCCCACTTTAAAAAAATAGTTGTTTTCAAAGGCTGCAGGTTCTTAGCTCTGTTCCTTGTTACAGTTGAGTCACAGCCCTGAAAGTTCAGTGGTAGTTAAAGGCACTGAGAAGGGCTTCCTATAGACATCAAAGACCAAGTCTTTGTTATTAAAAAGTTAATCTGGATTCCCCCACACCCTGGCATCCTTAGAATTCCTAGAAAGGAAGGCAGGGACCTGGGCAGAAGGGTGCAAGGCTACTGGTGTTTGTAAGTGGTAACAGAAAGCTTTCTCTTGTTGGTACCCTACCCCAAGTTACACTGTCACTTCTTTTTCCTAGTTGTTGTTTTGTAGGTTTGTATTCTCAACATAGACCCTTTTCCTTCCTAACCTTGGCTGTCCTGAACCTTACTGTCCTTGAACTCAGTGATTTGCCTGTCTTGCTGGGATGAAACTGTGAGCTACCATCCAGAAGGAAGCACCCTGCTGAGGTTAGATTGGGGTCTCTTCCATTTTCCTCTATGAACATGCATATGGCAGGCCTGTTCTTTCTTTTTTACTTTTCCTTTTCTTTTTAAAGATTTATTTATTTATTATATTTAAGTATGCTGTAGCTATCTTCAGACAGTCCAGAAGAGGGTGTCAGATTCTGAAGAATCTAAATCATTCTTATTGTCTGCATATGATGTATATAAACACAGCCTCACATATACTCAAAAAAAAAAAAGAAAGAAAGATGTGGCTACAGAGAGGGCTCAACAATTAAGAGCATTGTCTCCTCTTCCAGAGAACCTGGGCTCAATTACCAGTATTATATATGGTGGCCCATCTCCAGTTCCAGGGGATCTAATACTCTGTTCTGGAGTCTGTGGGCACAGCATACACATGCAAAACATTCTTACACAATCATTGAGAGAGGAGAGAGAGGGGTTGAGAGAGAGGGGAGGTAATCATACCTCCTGACGAGTTTGAAGACCTGAGCTTCATCACTCACACAAATAAATAAATGCAAAATATTTTTAAAAAATAAACTCTGCCATTGCCCTTTAAAAATTCCTAGAAAACAAGTTTTATAAGCAACAGTTATATTTACTATATCTAAAGAACAGTCATGAGCATATTCTCTAAATAGAAAAAGGCCTGTTAGTCTTAGAAATGGAAAAGACAAACCAAGGAAGGTTTGCAATTACATAATGAGGCAGCTCAGCCCAGCTCTTAGGTTGGAAATAAGACTGGAGAATAGGATACACCTGAAGACAGCCAGCCATTGCTTTTTGTTTTGGAGGCTGAAAGGATACACCTGAAGACAGCCAATGCTGTGTGATGGTGATCTGGTATTTTTTTTTTTTAATTTTTAAAAACTTTAACACTTTTTATAAAACCTTTTTCCTGGGTGAAAGAAAGACAGCTACAGTGTACTTATATCTAATATACATTAATAAATAAATAAACATTTCTTAAAAAGTATAAGAAAGAAAGAAAGACCAGGCAGGCCTGCCATCCTTATCTCTATCTGTCTGTATGTCTGTCTGTCTGTCTGATCCCCTGGAACTGGAGATGGGCCACCATATAGTTGCTGGTAGTTGAACCCAGGTTCTCTGGAAGAGGAGACAATGCTGTTAATTTTTGAGCAGTAAAGTGGCCCCACCCATCTTTAAATTTTTAGAAGTATATGTGAGGCTGTGTTTATGTACCTCATATGCAGACCATAAGAGGGATTTAGATTGTCCAGAATCTGACACCGTCTTCTGGAGTGTCTGAAGACTGCTACCATGTACTTATATCTAATAAATAAATAAATAAATAAATAATCATTTTTTAAAAATGATAAGAAAAAAAGAAAGTCCAGGCAGGCCTGCGTTCCTTAACTCTGTCTGTCTGTCTGTCTGTCTGATCCCGGGGAACTGGAGATGGGCCACCATATAGTGGCTGATAGTTGATCCCAGGTTCTCTGGAAGAGGAGACAATGCTGTTAATTGTTGAGCCCTTTCAGTGGCCCCACTCATCTTTAAATTTTTAGAAGTGTATGTGAGGCTGTGTTTATGTACATCATAGGCAGACTATAAGAGGGATTTAGATTCTCCAGAATCTGACACCCTATACTGGAGTGTCTGAAGACAGCTACAGTGTACTTATTCTAATAAATAAATAAATAAATAAATAAATAAATAAATAAATAAATAAATAAATGAATAAATAAACTTTTTTTAAAATTGATAAGAAAAAAAGAAATACCAGGCAGGCCTGCCATCCTTATCTCTGTCTGTCTGTCTATCTGTCTTTCTGATTCCCTGGACCTGGAAATGGGCCACCATATAGTTGCTGGTAGTTGATCTCAGGTTCTCTGGAAGAGGAGACAATGCTGTTAATTGTTGAGCCCTTTCAGTGGCCCCACCCATCTTTAAATTTTTGGAAGTAAATGTGAGTCTGTGTTTATGTACATCATATGCAGACCATAAGAGGGATTTAGATTCTCCAGAATCTGACAACCTCTTCTGGAGTGTCTGAAGACCTCTACAGTGTACTTATATCTAATAAATACATAAATAAATAAATAAACATTTTTTCAAAAAGGATAAGAAAGAAAGAACAACCAGGCAGGCCTGCCATCCTTGTCTGTTTGTCTGTCTGTCTGTCTGATCCCCTGAAACTGGAGATGGGCCACCATATTTTTGCTGGTAGTTGATCCCAGGTTCTCTGTAAGAGGAGACAATGCTGTTAATTGTTGAGCCCTTCAGTGGCCCCACGCATCTTTAAATTTTTAGAAGTATATGTGAGGCTTTGTTTATGTACATCATATGCAGACCATAAGAGGGATTTATATTCTCCAGAATCTGACACCCTCTTCTGGAGTATCTGAAGGCAGCTACAGGGTACTTATATCTAATAAATAAATGAATAAATAAATAAATAAATAAACATTTTTTTAAAGGATAAGAAAAAATGAAAGACCAGGCAGGCCTGCCATCCTTATCTCTGTCTGTCTTTCTGCCTGTCTGATCTCCTGGAACTGGAGATGGGCCACAATATAGTTGCTGGTAGTTGATCCCAGGTTCTCTGGAAGAGGAGACAATGCTGTTAATTGTTGAGCCCTTTCAGTGGCCCCACTCATCTTTAAATTTTTAGAAGTGTATGTGAGGCTGTGTTTATGTACAACATAGGCAGACTATAAGAGGGATTTAGATTCTCCAGAATCTGACACCCTCTTCTGAAGTGTCTGAAGACAGCTACAGTGTACTTATGTCTAATAAATAAATAAATAAATAAATAAATAAATAAATAAATATTTAAAAAAAATGATAAGAAAAAAAGAAAGACCAGGCAGGGCCTGCCATCCTTTTCTCTGTCTGTCTGTCTGTCTTTCTGATCTCCTGGAACTGGAGATGGGCCACCATATAGTTGCTGGTAGTTGATCCCAGGTTCTCTGGAAGAGGAGACAATGCTGTTAATTGTTGAGCCCTTTCAGTGGCCCCACTCATCTTTAAATTTTTAGAGGTGTATGTGAGGCTGTGTTTATGTACATCATATGCAGACAATAAGAGGGATTTAGATTCTCCAGAATATGACAGCCTCTTCTGGAGTGTCTGAAGATAGCTACAGTGTACTTATATCTAATAAATACATAAACAAATAAATAAATAAATAAATAAATAAATAAACATTTTTTAAAAAGTATAAGAAAGAAAGAAAGACCAGGCAGGCCTTCCATCCTTATCTCTGTCTGTCTGTCTGTCTCTCTGTCTGATCCCCTGGAACTGGAGATGGGCAACCATATAGTTGCTTGTAGTTGATCCCAGGTTCTCTGGAAGAGGAGACAATGCTCTTAATTATTGAGCCCTTTCAGTGGCCCCACCCATCTTTAAATTTTTAGAAGTATATGTGAGGCTGTGTTTATGTACATCATATGCAGACCATAAGAGGGATTTACATTCTCCAGAATCTGACACCCTCTACTGGAGTGTCTGAAGACAGCTACAGTGTACTTATATCTAAAAAATACATAAATAAATAAATAAATAAATAAATAAATAAATAAATAAATAAACATTTTTAAAAATGGATAAGAAAGAAAGAAAGACCAGGCAGGCATGCCATCCTTATCCTTGTCTGTTTCTCTGTCTGTCTGTCTGATCCCCTGGAACTGGAGATGGGCCACCATATAGTTGATGGTAGTTGATCCCAGGTTCTCTGGAGAGGAGATAATGCTGTTAATTGTTGAGCCCTTTCAGTGGTCCCACCCATCTTTAAATTTTTAGAAGTATATGTGAGTCTCTGTTTATGTATATCATATGCAGACCATAACAAGGATTTAGATTCTCCAGAATCTGACACCCTCTACTGGAGTGTCTGAAGACAGCTACAGTGTAATTATATCTAATAAATTCATAAATAAACAAATAAACATTTTTTAAAAAGGATAATAAAGAAAGAGAGACCAGGCAGGCCTGCCATCCTTGTCTGTCTGTCTGTCTGTCTGATCCCCGGAACTGGAGATGGGCCACCATATAATTGCTGGTAGTTGATCCCAGGTTCTCTGGAAGAGGAGACAATGCTGTTAATTGTTGAGCCCTTTCAGTGGCCCCACACATCTTTAAGTTTTTAGAGGTATATGTGAGGCTGTGTTTATGTACATCATATGCAGATCATAAGAGGGATATAGATTCTCCAGAATCTGAAACCCTCTTCGGGAGTGTTTGAAGACTGCTACCGTGTACTTTTATCTAATAAATACATACATAAATTAATAAACATTTTTAAAAAGGATAAGAAAGAAAGAAAGACCAGGCAGGCCTGCCACCTTGTCTGTCTGTCTGTCTGTCTGTCTCTCTATCTGTCAGATCCCCTGGAACTGGAGATGGGCCACCATATAGTTGCTGGTAGTTGATCCCAGGTACTCTGGAAGAGGAGACAATGCTGTTAGTTGTTGAGCCCTTTCAGTAGCCCCACCCATCTTTAAATTTTTAGAAGTATATGTGAGGCTGTGTTTATGTACATCATATGCAGACCATACGAGGGATTTAGATTCTCCAGATTCTGACACCCTCTTCTGGAGTGTCTGAAGACAGCTACATTGTACTTATATCTAATAAATACATAAATAAATAAATAAATATATACATACATAAATAAATAAACATTTTTTAAAAAGGATAAGAAAAAAAGAAAGACCAGGCAGGCCTGCCATCCTTATCTCTGTCTGTCTGTCTGTTTGTCTGATCCACTGGAACGAAAGATGGGCCACCATATAGTTGCTCATTGTTGATCCCAGGTTCTCTGGAAGAGGAGTCAATGCTGTTAATTATTGAGCCCTTTCTGGGTCCCCACCCATCTTTAAATTTTTAGAACTATATGTGACTCTGTGTTTATGTACATCATATGCAGACCATAAGAGGGATTTATATTCTCCAGAATCTGACACCCTCTTCTGGAGTGACTGAAGACAACTACAGTGTACTTATATCTAATAAATAAATAAATAAATAAATAAATAAATAAATAAATAAATAAATAAATAAACATTTTAAAAAAGGATAAGAAAGAAAGAAAGAAAGACCAGGCAGGCCTGCCATCCTTATCTCTGTCTATCTGTCTGTCTGTCTGATACCCTGGAACTGGAGATGGGCCACCATATAGTTGCTGGTAGTTGATCCCAGTTTCTCTGCAAGAGGAGACAATGCTGTTAATTTTTGAGCCCTTTCAGTGGCCCCACCCATCTTTAAATTTTTAGAAGAATTTGTGAGGCTGTGTTTATGTACATCATATGCAGACCATAAGAGGGATTTAGATTTTTCAGAATCTGACACCCTCTTCTGGAGTGTCTAAAGACAGCTAGAGTGTACTTATATCTAATAAATACATAAATAAATAAATAAACATGTTTTAAAAAGGATAAGAAAGAAATAAAAACCAAGCAGGCCTGCCTTCCTTGTCTGTTTGTCTATCTGTCTATCTGATCCCCTGAAACTGGAGATGCGCCACCATATTTTTGCTGGTAGTTGATCCCAGGTTTCTGGAAGAGGAGACAATGCTGTTAATTGTTGAGCCCTTTCAGTGGCCCCACCCATCTTTAAATTTTTAGAAGTATATGTGAGGCTGTGTTTATGTACATTGTATGCAGACCATAAGAGGGATTTAGATTCTCCAGAAACTGATACCCTCTTCTGGAGTGTCTGAAGACATCTACAGTGTACTTATATCTAATAAAGAAAGAAAGAAAGAAAGAAAGAAAGAAAGAAAGAAAGAAAGAAAGAAAGAAAGAAAGAAAGAAAGAAAGAAAGAAAGAAAGAAAGATGTTTTAAAAAGGATAAGAAAGAATGAAAAACCAGACAGGCCTGCCATTCTAGTCTGTCTGTCTGTCTGTCTGTCTGATCCCCTGGAACTGGAGATGGGCCATTATATAGTTGCTGGTAGTTGATCCCAGGTTCTCTGGAAGAGGAGACAATGCTGTTAATTGTTGAGCCCTTTCAGTGGCCCCACACATCTTTAAATTTTTGGAAGTAATTGTTAGTCTGTGCTTATGTACATCATTTGCAGTCCATAAGAGGGATTTAGATTCTCCAGAATCTGACACCCTCTTCCTCAGTGTCTGAAGACAGCTACAGTGTACTTATATCTAATATACATTAATAAATAAATAAACATTTCTTAAAAAGGATAAGAAAGAAAGAAAGACCAGGCAGGCCTGCCATCCTTATCTCTATCTGTCTGTACGTCTGTCTGTCTGTCTGATCCCCTGGAACTGGAGATGGGCCACCATATAGTTGCTGGTAGTTGATCCCAGGTTGTCTGGAAGAGGAGATAATGCTGTTAATTGTTGAGCCCTTTCAGTGACCCCATACATCTTTAAATTTTTGAAGTATATGTGAGGCTGTGTTTATGTACATCATATACAGACCATAAGAGGGATTTAGATTCTCCAGAATCTGACACCATCTTCTGGAGTGTCTGAAGACAGACACAGTGTACTTATATCTAATAAATAAATAAATAAATAAATAAATAAATAAATAAATAAATATATAAATAAACATTTTTTAAAAAGGATAAGAAAGAAAGAAAGACCAGGGAGGCCTGCCTTCCTTATCTCTGTCTCTCTGTCTGTCTGTCTGTCTATCTGTCTGATACCCTGGAACTGGAGATGGGCCACCATATAGGTGCTGGAAGTTGAACCCAGGTTCTCTGGAAGAGGAGACAATGCGGTTAATTGTTGAGCCCTTTCAGTGGCTCCACCCATCTGTAAATTTTTAGAAGTATATGTGAGGCTGTGTTTATGTACATCATATGCAGACCATAAGAGGGATTTAGATTCTTCAGAATCTGACACACTTTTCTGGAGTGTCTGAAGACAGCTACAGTGTACTTATATCTAATAAATAAATAAATAAATAAATAAATAAATAAATAAGTAAACATTTTTTCAAAAGGATAAGAAAGAAAGACCAGGCAGGCCTGCCATCATTATCTCTATATGTCTGTCTGTCTGTCTCTCTGTCTGATCCTCTGGAACTGGAGATGGGCCACCATATAGTTGCTGTATGTCTGTCTCTCTGTCTGATCCCCTGGAACAGGAGATGGGCCACCATATAGTTGCTGGTAGTTGATCTCAGGTTCTCTGGAAGTGGAGACAATGCTGTTAATTTTTGAGCCGTTCAGTGGCAACACCCATCTTTAATTTTTAGAAGTAAATGTGAGGCTGTGTTTATGTACATCATATGCAGACCATAAGAGGGATTTAGATTCTCCAGAATCTGACACTCTCTTCTGGAGTGTCTGAAGACAGCTACAGTGTACTTATATCTAATAAATACATAAATAAATAAATAAATAAGCATTATTAAAAAGGATAAGAAAAAAAGAAAGACCAGGAAGGCCTGCCATCCTTATCTCTGTCTGTCTGTCTGTCTGTCTGATACCCTGGAACTGGAGTGGGCCACAATATAGTTGCTGGTAGTTGATCCCAGATTCTCTGCAAGAGGAGACAAGGCTGTAAATTTTTGAGCCCTTTCAGTGGCACCACCCATCTTTAAAATTTTAGAAGTATTTGTGAAGCTGTGTTTATGTACATCATATGCAGACCATAAGAGGGATTTACATTCTCCAGAATCTGATCCCTCTTCGGAGTGTCTGAAGACAGCTACAGTGTACTTATATCTAATAAATACATAAATAAATAAATAAACATGTTTTAAAAAGGATAAGAAAGAAAGAAAAACCAGGCAGGCCTGCCATCCTTGTCTGTTTGTCTGTCTGTCTGTCTGATCCCCTGAAACTGGAGATGGGCCACCATATTTTTGCTGGTACTTGATCCCAGGTTCTCTGGAAGAGGAGACAATGCTGTTAATTGTTGAGCCCTTACAGTGGCCCCACCCATCTTTAAATTTTTAGAAGTATATGTGAGGCTGTGTTTATGTACATCATATGCAGACCATAAGAGGGATTTAGATTCTCCAGAATCTGACACACTCTTCTGGAGTGTCTGAAGACAGCTACAATGTACTTATATCTAATAAATACATAAATAAAGAAATAAACATGTTTTAAAAAGGATAAGTAAGAAAGAAAGACCAGGCAGGCCTGCCATCCTTATCTCTGTCTGTCTGTCTGTCTGTCTGATCCCCGGGAACTGGAGATGGGCTACCTTATAGTTACTGGTAGTTGATCCCAGGTTCTCTGGAAGAGGAGACAATGCTGTTAATTGTTGAGCCCTTTCAGTGGCCCCACCCATCTTTAAATTTTTAGAAGTATATGTGAGGCTGTGTTTTTGTACATCATATGCAGACCATAAGAGGGATTTAGATTCTCCAGAATCTGACAACCTCTTCTGGAGTGTCTGAAGACCTCTACAGTGTACTTATATCTAATAAATACATAAATAAATAAATAAACATTTTTTCAAAAAGGATAAGAAAGAAAGAACAACCAGGCAGGCCTGCCATCCTTGTCTGTTTGTCTGTCTGTCTGTCTGATCCCCTGAAACTGGAGATGGGCCACCATATTTTTGCTGGTAGTTGATCCCAGGTTCTCTGTAAGAGGAGACAATGCTGTTAATTGTTGAGCCCTTCAGTGGCCCCACGCATCTTTAAATTTTTAGAAGTATATGTGAGGCTTTGTTTATGTACATCATATGCAGACCATAAGAGGGATTTATATTCTCCAGAATCTGACACCCTCTTCTGGAGTATCTGAAGGCAGCTACAGGGTACTTATATCTAATAAATAAATGAATAAATAAATAAATAAATAAACATTTTTTTAAAGGATAAGAAAAAATGAAAGACCAGGCAGGCCTGCCATCCTTATCTCTGTCTGTCTTTCTGCCTGTCTGATCTCCTGGAACTGGAGATGGGCCACAATATAGTTGCTGGTAGTTGATCCCAGGTTCTCTGGAAGAGGAGACAATGCTGTTAATTGTTGAGCCCTTTCAGTGGCCCCACTCATCTTTAAATTTTTAGAAGTGTATGTGAGGCTGTGTTTATGTACAACATAGGCAGACTATAAGAGGGATTTAGATTCTCCAGAATCTGACACCCTCTTCTGAAGTGTCTGAAGACAGCTACAGTGTACTTATGTCTAATAAATAAATAAATAAATAAATAAATAAATAAATAAATATTTAAAAAAAATGATAAGAAAAAAAGAAAGACCAGGCAGGGCCTGCCATCCTTTTCTCTGTCTGTCTGTCTGTCTTTCTGATCTCCTGGAACTGGAGATGGGCCACCATATAGTTGCTGGTAGTTGATCCCAGGTTCTCTGGAAGAGGAGACAATGCTGTTAATTGTTGAGCCCTTTCAGTGGCCCCACTCATCTTTAAATTTTTAGAGGTGTATGTGAGGCTGTGTTTATGTACATCATATGCAGACAATAAGAGGGATTTAGATTCTCCAGAATATGACAGCCTCTTCTGGAGTGTCTGAAGATAGCTACAGTGTACTTATATCTAATAAATACATAAACAAATAAATAAATAAATAAATAAATAAATAAACATTTTTTAAAAAGTATAAGAAAGAAAGAAAGACCAGGCAGGCCTTCCATCCTTATCTCTGTCTGTCTGTCTGTCTCTCTGTCTGATCCCCTGGAACTGGAGATGGGCAACCATATAGTTGCTTGTAGTTGATCCCAGGTTCTCTGGAAGAGGAGACAATGCTCTTAATTATTGAGCCCTTTCAGTGGCCCCACCCATCTTTAAATTTTTAGAAGTATATGTGAGGCTGTGTTTATGTACATCATATGCAGACCATAAGAGGGATTTACATTCTCCAGAATCTGACACCCTCTACTGGAGTGTCTGAAGACAGCTACAGTGTACTTATATCTAAAAAATACATAAATAAATAAATAAATAAATAAATAAATAAATAAATAAATAAACATTTTTAAAAATGGATAAGAAAGAAAGAAAGACCAGGCAGGCATGCCATCCTTATCCTTGTCTGTTTCTCTGTCTGTCTGTCTGATCCCCTGGAACTGGAGATGGGCCACCATATAGTTGATGGTAGTTGATCCCAGGTTCTCTGGAGAGGAGATAATGCTGTTAATTGTTGAGCCCTTTCAGTGGTCCCACCCATCTTTAAATTTTTAGAAGTATATGTGAGTCTCTGTTTATGTATATCATATGCAGACCATAACAAGGATTTAGATTCTCCAGAATCTGACACCCTCTACTGGAGTGTCTGAAGACAGCTACAGTGTAATTATATCTAATAAATTCATAAATAAACAAATAAACATTTTTTAAAAAGGATAATAAAGAAAGAGAGACCAGGCAGGCCTGCCATCCTTGTCTGTCTGTCTGTCTGTCTGATCCCCGGAACTGGAGATGGGCCACCATATAATTGCTGGTAGTTGATCCCAGGTTCTCTGGAAGAGGAGACAATGCTGTTAATTGTTGAGCCCTTTCAGTGGCCCCACACATCTTTAAGTTTTTAGAGGTATATGTGAGGCTGTGTTTATGTACATCATATGCAGATCATAAGAGGGATATAGATTCTCCAGAATCTGAAACCCTCTTCGGGAGTGTTTGAAGACTGCTACCGTGTACTTTTATCTAATAAATACATACATAAATTAATAAACATTTTTAAAAAGGATAAGAAAGAAAGAAAGACCAGGCAGGCCTGCCACCTTGTCTGTCTGTCTGTCTGTCTGTCTCTCTATCTGTCAGATCCCCTGGAACTGGAGATGGGCCACCATATAGTTGCTGGTAGTTGATCCCAGGTACTCTGGAAGAGGAGACAATGCTGTTAGTTGTTGAGCCCTTTCAGTAGCCCCACCCATCTTTAAATTTTTAGAAGTATATGTGAGGCTGTGTTTATGTACATCATATGCAGACCATACGAGGGATTTAGATTCTCCAGATTCTGACACCCTCTTCTGGAGTGTCTGAAGACAGCTACATTGTACTTATATCTAATAAATACATAAATAAATAAATAAATATATACATACATAAATAAATAAACATTTTTTAAAAAGGATAAGAAAAAAAGAAAGACCAGGCAGGCCTGCCATCCTTATCTCTGTCTGTCTGTCTGTTTGTCTGATCCACTGGAACGAAAGATGGGCCACCATATAGTTGCTCATTGTTGATCCCAGGTTCTCTGGAAGAGGAGTCAATGCTGTTAATTATTGAGCCCTTTCTGGGTCCCCACCCATCTTTAAATTTTTAGAACTATATGTGACTCTGTGTTTATGTACATCATATGCAGACCATAAGAGGGATTTATATTCTCCAGAATCTGACACCCTCTTCTGGAGTGACTGAAGACAACTACAGTGTACTTATATCTAATAAATAAATAAATAAATAAATAAATAAATAAATAAATAAATAAATAAACATTTTAAAAAAGGATAAGAAAGAAAGAAAGAAAGACCAGGCAGGCCTGCCATCCTTATCTCTGTCTATCTGTCTGTCTGTCTGATACCCTGGAACTGGAGATGGGCCACCATATAGTTGCTGGTAGTTGATCCCAGTTTCTCTGCAAGAGGAGACAATGCTGTTAATTTTTGAGCCCTTTCAGTGGCCCCACCCATCTTTAAATTTTTAGAAGAATTTGTGAGGCTGTGTTTATGTACATCATATGCAGACCATAAGAGGGATTTAGATTTTTCAGAATCTGACACCCTCTTCTGGAGTGTCTAAAGACAGCTAGAGTGTACTTATATCTAATAAATACATAAATAAATAAATAAACATGTTTTAAAAAGGATAAGAAAGAAATAAAAACCAAGCAGGCCTGCCTTCCTTGTCTGTTTGTCTATCTGTCTATCTGATCCCCTGAAACTGGAGATGCGCCACCATATTTTTGCTGGTAGTTGATCCCAGGTTTCTGGAAGAGGAGACAATGCTGTTAATTGTTGAGCCCTTTCAGTGGCCCCACCCATCTTTAAATTTTTAGAAGTATATGTGAGGCTGTGTTTATGTACATTGTATGCAGACCATAAGAGGGATTTAGATTCTCCAGAAACTGATACCCTCTTCTGGAGTGTCTGAAGACATCTACAGTGTACTTATATCTAATAAAGAAAGAAAGAAAGAAAGAAAGAAAGAAAGAAAGAAAGAAAGAAAGAAAGAAAGAAAGAAAGAAAGAAAGAAAGAAAGAAAGATGTTTTAAAAAGGATAAGAAAGAATGAAAAACCAGACAGGCCTGCCATTCTAGTCTGTCTGTCTGTCTGTCTGTCTGATCCCCTGGAACTGGAGATGGGCCATTATATAGTTGCTGGTAGTTGATCCCAGGTTCTCTGGAAGAGGAGACAATGCTGTTAATTGTTGAGCCCTTTCAGTGGCCCCACACATCTTTAAATTTTTGGAAGTAATTGTTAGTCTGTGCTTATGTACATCATTTGCAGTCCATAAGAGGGATTTAGATTCTCCAGAATCTGACACCCTCTTCCTCAGTGTCTGAAGACAGCTACAGTGTACTTATATCTAATATACATTAATAAATAAATAAACATTTCTTAAAAAGGATAAGAAAGAAAGAAAGACCAGGCAGGCCTGCCATCCTTATCTCTATCTGTCTGTACGTCTGTCTGTCTGTCTGATCCCCTGGAACTGGAGATGGGCCACCATATAGTTGCTGGTAGTTGATCCCAGGTTGTCTGGAAGAGGAGATAATGCTGTTAATTGTTGAGCCCTTTCAGTGACCCCATACATCTTTAAATTTTTGAAGTATATGTGAGGCTGTGTTTATGTACATCATATACAGACCATAAGAGGGATTTAGATTCTCCAGAATCTGACACCATCTTCTGGAGTGTCTGAAGACAGACACAGTGTACTTATATCTAATAAATAAATAAATAAATAAATAAATAAATAAATAAATAAATAAATATATAAATAAACATTTTTTAAAAAGGATAAGAAAGAAAGAAAGACCAGGGAGGCCTGCCTTCCTTATCTCTGTCTCTCTGTCTGTCTGTCTGTCTATCTGTCTGATACCCTGGAACTGGAGATGGGCCACCATATAGGTGCTGGAAGTTGAACCCAGGTTCTCTGGAAGAGGAGACAATGCGGTTAATTGTTGAGCCCTTTCAGTGGCTCCACCCATCTGTAAATTTTTAGAAGTATATGTGAGGCTGTGTTTATGTACATCATATGCAGACCATAAGAGGGATTTAGATTCTTCAGAATCTGACACACTTTTCTGGAGTGTCTGAAGACAGCTACAGTGTACTTATATCTAATAAATAAATAAATAAATAAATAAATAAATAAATAAATAAGTAAACATTTTTTCAAAAGGATAAGAAAGAAAGACCAGGCAGGCCTGCCATCATTATCTCTATATGTCTGTCTGTCTGTCTCTCTGTCTGATCCTCTGGAACTGGAGATGGGCCACCATATAGTTGCTGTATGTCTGTCTCTCTGTCTGATCCCCTGGAACAGGAGATGGGCCACCATATAGTTGCTGGTAGTTGATCTCAGGTTCTCTGGAAGTGGAGACAATGCTGTTAATTTTTGAGCCGTTCAGTGGCAACACCCATCTTTAATTTTTAGAAGTAAATGTGAGGCTGTGTTTATGTACATCATATGCAGACCATAAGAGGGATTTAGATTCTCCAGAATCTGACACTCTCTTCTGGAGTGTCTGAAGACAGCTACAGTGTACTTATATCTAATAAATACATAAATAAATAAATAAATAAGCATTATTAAAAAGGATAAGAAAAAAAGAAAGACCAGGAAGGCCTGCCATCCTTATCTCTGTCTGTCTGTCTGTCTGTCTGATACCCTGGAACTGGAGTGGGCCACAATATAGTTGCTGGTAGTTGATCCCAGATTCTCTGCAAGAGGAGACAAGGCTGTAAATTTTTGAGCCCTTTCAGTGGCACCACCCATCTTTAAAATTTTAGAAGTATTTGTGAAGCTGTGTTTATGTACATCATATGCAGACCATAAGAGGGATTTACATTCTCCAGAATCTGATCCCTCTTCGGAGTGTCTGAAGACAGCTACAGTGTACTTATATCTAATAAATACATAAATAAATAAATAAACATGTTTTAAAAAGGATAAGAAAGAAAGAAAAACCAGGCAGGCCTGCCATCCTTGTCTGTTTGTCTGTCTGTCTGTCTGATCCCCTGAAACTGGAGATGGGCCACCATATTTTTGCTGGTACTTGATCCCAGGTTCTCTGGAAGAGGAGACAATGCTGTTAATTGTTGAGCCCTTACAGTGGCCCCACCCATCTTTAAATTTTTAGAAGTATATGTGAGGCTGTGTTTATGTACATCATATGCAGACCATAAGAGGGATTTAGATTCTCCAGAATCTGACACACTCTTCTGGAGTGTCTGAAGACAGCTACAATGTACTTATATCTAATAAATACATAAATAAAGAAATAAACATGTTTTAAAAAGGATAAGTAAGAAAGAAAGACCAGGCAGGCCTGCCATCCTTATCTCTGTCTGTCTGTCTGTCTGTCTGATCCCCGGGAACTGGAGATGGGCTACCTTATAGTTACTGGTAGTTGATCCCAGGTTCTCTGGAAGAGGAGACAATGCTGTTAATTGTTGAGCCCTTTCAGTGGCCCCACCCATCTTTAAATTTTTAGAAGTATATGTGAGGCTGTGTTTTTGTACATCATATGCAGACCATAAGAGGGATTTAGATTCTCCAGAATCTGACACACTCTTCTGGAGTGTCTGAAGACAGCTACAGTGTACTTATATCTAATAAATACATAAATAAATAAATAAATAAATAAATAAATAAATAAATAAACATTTTTTAAAAGGGATAAGGAAGAAAGAAAAACCAGGCAGGCCTTCCATCCTTGTCTGTCTTTCTCTCTGTCTGTCTGTCTTGCCTAGCCCCTTGCGTAGCCTAGCCTAGCCCCTTGCCTTGCCTAGCCTAGCCCAGCCCTGCCTTGCCTAGCCCTGCCTATCCCTGTCTTTAACCAGGCTGGCCTCGAAGTCAGAAACTGACTGCTTCTGCCTCCAGAGTGCTCTCATTAAGAGCTCAAGCCACCACTGACTGTTGGGTTTTCTAAGTCTTACATAGGTATGGTCTGTTTCTCAGCTGTGAAACCCTAATTAACACATGTAGTCTGTCCTAGGTCAGCCATAGCTACAGACTGAGGCCTTTTCTAAAACAAAACAAAAGAAAACAAAAAATAGAAATAATAAAATAAATAAATTAAGCAACCACATGATAACTTTTCTTTCTTTCAATGATACTCAGAGCTTGAAGCAGTTCACCCATGAGACCTCAGCTCTGGACATTGAGGCTGTTTCCCTAACAAGTATTATGGCTGAACCTGAGGGGTTCTACTGCTGATTTGTGTCCCCCTCTTTAAAAAAATAGTTGTTTTCAAAGGCTGCAGGTTCTTAGCCCTGTTCCTTGTTACAGTTGAGTCACAGCCCTGAAAGTTCAGTGGTAGTTAAAGGCACTGAGAAGGGCTTCCTCTAGACATCAAAGACCAAGTCTTTGTTATTAAAAAGTTAATCTGGATTGCCCCACCCCCTGGCATCCTTAGAATTCCTAGAAAGGAAGGCAGGGACCTGGGCAGAAGGGTGCAAGTCTACTGCTGTTTGTAAGTGGTAACAGAAAGCTTTCTCTTTTTGGTACCCTACCCCAAGTTACACTGTCACTTCTTTTTCCTAGTTGTTGTTTTGTCGGTTTATTCTCAACATAGACCCTTTTCCTTCCTAACCTTGGCTGTCCTGAACCTTACTGTCCTTGAACTCAGTGATTTGCCTGTCTTGCTGGGATGAAACTGTGAGCTACCATCCAGAAGGAAGCACCCTGCTGAGGTTAGATTGGGGTCTCTTCCATTTTCCTCTATGAACATGCATATGGCAGGCCTGTTCTTTCTTTTTTACTTTTCCTTTTCTTTTTAAAGATTTATATATTTATTATATTTAAGTATGCTGTAGCTATCTTCAGACAGTCCAGAAGAGGGTGTCAGATTCTGAAGAATCTAAATCATTCCTATTGTCTGCATATGATGTATATAAACACAGCCTCACATATACTCAAAAAAAAAAAAAAAAGAAAGAAAGATGTGGCTACAGAGAGGGCTCAACAATTAAGAGCATTGTCTCCTCTTCCAGAGAACCTGGGCTCAATTACCAGTATTATATATGGTGGCCCATCTCCAGTTCCAGGGGATCTAATACTCTGTTCTGGAGTCTGTGGGCACAGCATACACATGCAAAACATTCTTACACAATCATTGAGAGAGGAGAGAGAGGGGTTGAGAGAGAGGGGAGGTAATCATACCTCCTGACGAGTTTGAAGACCTGAGCTTCATCACTCACACAAATAAATAAATGCAAAATATTTTTAAAAAATAAACTCTGCCATTGCCCTTTAAAAATTCCTAGAAAACAAGTTTTATAAGCAACAGTTATATTTACTATATCTAAAGTACAGTCATGAGCATATTCTCTAAATAGAAAAAGGCCTGTTAGTCTTAGAAATGGAAAAGACAAACCAAGGAAGGTTTGCAATTACATAATGAGGCAGCTCAGCCCAGCTCTTAGGTTGGAAATAAGACTGGAGAATAGGATACACCTGAAGACAGCCAGCCATTGCTTTTTGTTTTGGAGGCTGAAAGGATACACCTGAAGACAGCCAATGCTGTGTGATGGTGATCTGGTATTTTTTTTTTAATTTTTAAAAACTTTAACAATTTTTATAAAACCTTTTTCTTTCTTTCTTTCTTTCTTTCTTTCTTTCTTTCTTTCTTTCTTTCTTTCTTCCTTTCTTTCTTTCTGTCTTTCTTTCTTTCCGTAGCCTACCCTAGCCTACCCTAGCCTACCCTAGCCTACCCTAGCCTACCCTAGCCTACCCTAGCCTACCCTAGCCTACCCTAGCCTACCCTAGCCTACCCTAACCTTCCCTAGCCTACCCTAGCCTACCCTAGCCTACCCTAGCCTTGCCTAGCCTACCCTAGCCTTCCCTAGCCTTCCCTAGCCTTCCCTAGCCTTCCCTAGCCCTGCCTAACCCTGTCTTTCACCAGGGTGGCCTCGAACTCAGAAACTGACTGCCTATGCCTACAGAGTGCTCTCATTAAGAGCTTGAGCCACCACTGAAGGTATGCAGACCATAAGAGTGATTTAGATTTTCCTGAATTTGACACCCTCTTCTTGAGTGTCTGAAGACAGCTACTGTGTACTTATATCTAATAAATACATAAATAAATAATTAAATAAACATTTTTTAAAAGGATAAGAAAGAAAGAAAAGGCAGGCCTGCCCTCCTTAGCTCTGTCTGTCTGTCTGTCTGTCTGATTCCTGAGAAATGGAGATGGGACACCATATAGTTGCTGGTAGTTGATCCCAGGTTCTCTGGAAGAGGAGAAAATGCTGTTAATTGTTGAGCTTTTTCAGTGGCCCCACCCTTCTTTAAATTTTTGAAGTATATGTGAGGCTCTCTTTAGGTACACCATGTGCAGACCATAAGAGGGATTTAGATTCTCCAGAATCTGACACCCTCTTCTGGAGTGTCTGAAAACAGCTACAGTGTACTTATATCGAATAAATAAATAAATAAATAAATAAATAAATAAATAAACATTTTTTAAAAAGGATAAGAAAGAAAGAAGACCTGGCAGGCCTGCCATCCTTATCTCTGTCTGTTTGTCTGTCTGTCTGTCTGTCTGATCCTCTGATACTGGATATGGGCCACCATATAGTTGCTGGTAGTTGATCCCAGGTTCTATGGAAGAGGAGACAATGCTGTTAATTGTTGAGACCTTTCAGTGGTCCCACCCATCTTTAAATTTTTAGAAGTATATGTGAGGCTGTGTTTATGTACATCATATGCAGACCATAAGAATGATTTAGATTCTGCAGAATCTGACACCTTCTTCTGGAGTGTCTGAAGACAGCTACAGTGTACTTATATCTAATAAATACATAAATAAATAAATAAGTAAACATTTTTTCAAAAGGATAAGAAAGAAAGAAAGACCAGGTAGGCCTGCCATCCTTATATCTGTCTGTCTGTCTGTCTGTCTGATCCTCTGGAACTGGAGATGGGCCACCATATAGTTGCTGGTAGTTGATCCCAGGTTCTCTGGAAGAGGAGATAATGCTGTTAATTGTTGAGCCCATTCAGTGGCCCCACCTTTCATTAAAATTTTTGAAGTATATCTGAGGCTGTGTTTATGTACATCATATGCAGACCAGAAGATGGTTTTAGATTTTTCAGAATCTGACACTGTCTACTGGAGTTTCTGAAGACAGCTACAGTGTACTTATATCTAATAAATACATAAATAAATAAATTAATAAATAAATAAACATTTTTTATAAAGGATAAAAAAGAAAGAAAAATCAGGCAGGCCTGCCATCCTTATCTCTGTCTGTCTGTCTGTCTGTCTGTCTGAACCTCTGGAACTGCATATGGGCCACCATATATTTGCTGTTAGTTTTTCCCAGGTTCTCTGGAAGAGGAGACAATGCTGTTAATTGTTGAGCCCTTTCAGTGGCCCCACCCATCTTTAAATGTTTAGAAGTATTTGTGAGGCTGTGATTATGTACATCATATGCAGACCATAAGAGGGATTTAGATTCTCCAGAATCTGACACCCTTTTCTGGACTGTCTGAAGACAGCTACAGTGTACTTATATCAAATAAATACATAAATAAATAAATAAATATATAAATAAATAAATAAATAAACATTTTTTAAAGAGGATAAGTAAGAAAGAAAGACCTGGCAAGCCTGCCATCCTTATATCTGTCTGTCTGTCTGTCTGTCTGATCCCCTGGAACTGCAGATGGTCCACCATATAGTTGCTGGTAGTTGATCCCAGGTTCTCTGGAAGAGTAGACAATGATGTTAATGGTTGAGCCCTTTCAGTGGTCCCACCCATCTTTAAATTTTTATAATTATATGTGAGGCTGTGTTTATGTACATCATATGCAGACCATAAGAGGGATTTAGATTCTCCAGAATCTGACACCCTCTTCTGGAGTGTCTGAAGACAGCTACAGTGTACTTATATCTAATAAATACATAAATACATGAAAAAATAAATAAATAAACATTTTTAAAACAGAATAAGAAAGAAAGAAAGACCAGGCAGGCCTGCCATTCTTATCTCTGTCTGTCTGTCTGTCTGTCTGTCTGACAGTCTGTCTGATCCCCTGGAACTGGAGGTGGGCCACTATATAGTTGCTGATAGTTGATCCCAGGTTCTCTGGAAGTGGAGACAGTCATGGTAATTTTTGAGCCCTCTCAGTGGCCCCACACATCTTTAAATTTTTAGAAGTATACGTGAGTCTGTGTTTATGTACATCATATGCAGGCCATAAGAGGGAATTAGATTCTCCAGAGTCTGACACCCTCTTCTGGAGTGTCTGAAGACAGCTACAGTGTACTTATATCTAATAAATACATAAATAAATAAATAAGTAAACATTTTTTCAAAATGATAAGAAAGAAAGTAAGACCAGGCAGGCCTGCCATCCATATCTCTGTCTGTCTGTCTGTCTGTCTGTTTGTCTGTCTGTCTGATCCCCTGGAACTGTAGATGGGCCACCATATAGTTGCTGGTAGTTGAGCCGAGGTTCTCTGGAAGAGGAGACAATGCTGTTCATTGTTGAGCCCTTTCAATGTCCCCACCCATCTTTAAATATTTAGAACTGTATGTTAGGCTGTGTTTATGTACTTCATATGCAGACCATAAGAGGGATTTAGATTCTCCAGAATCTGACACCCTTTTCTGGACTGTCTGAAGACAGCTACAGTGTACTTATATCTAATAAATAAATAAATAAATAAATAAATTAATAAATAAACATTTTTTAAAAAGGATAAGAAAGAAAGAAAAATCAGGCAGGCCTGCCATCCTTATCTCTCTCTGTCTGTCTGTCTGTCTGTCTGATCCTCTGGAACTGGATATGGGCCACCATATATTTGCTGGTAGTTTTTCCCAGGTTCTCTGGAAGAGGAGACAATGCTGTGAATTGTTGAGCCCTTTCAGTGGCCCCAACCATCTTTAAATTGTTAGAGGTAAATGTGAGGCTGTATTTATGTACATCATATGCAGACCCTAAGAGTGATTTAAATTCTTCAGAATCTGACACCCTCTTCTGGAGTGTCTGAAGACAGCTATAGTGTACTTATATCTAATAAATACATAAATAAATAAATAAATAAATAAATAAATAAACATTTTTTAATCAGGATAAGTAAGAAAGAAAGACCAGGCAGGCCTGCCTTCCTTATCTCTGTCTGTCTGTCTGTCTGATCCCCTGGAACTGCAGATGGGCCACCATATAGTTGCTGGTAGTTGATCCCAGGTTCTCTGGAAGAGGAGACAATGCTGTTAATTGTTGAGCCCATTCAGTGGCCCCACCCATCTTTAAATTTTTAGAAGTATACTTGAGTCTGTGTTTATGTACATCATATGCAGAACATAAGAGGTATTAGTTTCTCCAGAATCTGACACCCTCTTCTGGAATGTCTGAAGAAAGCTACAGTGTACTTATATCTAATAAATAAATAAATAAATTAATTAATTAATTAATTAATTAATAAGTAAACATTTTTTCAATTGGATAAGAAAGAAAGAAAAACCAGGCAGGCCTGCCATCCTCATCTCTGTCTGTCTGTCTGTCTATCTATATGATCCTTTGGAACTGAAGATAGGCCACCATATAGTTGTTGGTAGTTGATCCCAGGTTCTCTGGAAGAGGAGTCAGTGCTGTTAATTGTGAGCCCTTTCAGTGGCCCCACCCATCTTTAATTTTTAGGAGTATATGTGAGGCTGTGTTTATGTACATCATATGCAGACCATAAGAGGGATTTAGAATCTCCAGAATCTGACACCCTCTCTGGAGTGTCTGAAGACAGCTACAGTGTACTTATATCTAATAAATACATAAATAAATAAATAAATAAATAAATAAATAAATAAATAAATAAACATTTTTTAAAAAGATAAGAAAGAAAGAAAGACCTGGCAGGCCTGCCATCCTTATCTCTGTCTGTCTGTCTGTCTGTCTGTCTGTCTGTCTTTTCCTCTGGTACTGGAAATGGGCCAGCATATAGTTGCTGGTAGTTGATCCCAGGTTCTCTGAAAGAGGAGACAATGCTGTTAATTGTTTACCGCTTTCAGTGGCGCCACTCATCTTTAAATTTTTAGAAGTAATTGTGAGGCTGTGTTTATGTACATTATATTCAGACCATAAGAGTGATTTAGATTCTCCAGAAGCTTGCACCCTCTTCTGGAGTGTCTGAAGACACTACAGTGTACTTATATATAATAAATACATGAATAAATAAATAAGTAAACATTTTTTTAAAAGGATAAGAAAGAAAGAAAGACCAGGCAGGCCTGCCATCCTTATCTCTGTCTGTGTGTCTGTCTGTCTGATCCCCTGGAACTGGAGATGGGCCACCATATAGTTGCTGGTAGTTGATCCCAGGTTCTCTGGAAGAGGAGACAACGCTCTTAATTGTTGAGCCCTTTCAGTGGCCCCACCCATCTTTAAATTTTTAGAAGTATACTTGAGTCTGTGTTTATGTATATCATATGCAGACCATAAGAGGTATTTAGATTCTCCAGAATCTGACACCCTCTTCTGGAGTGTCTGAAGACAGCTACAGTGTACTTATATCTAATAAATAAATAAATAAATAAATAAATAAATAAATAAACAGTTTTTAAAAAGGATAAAAAAGAAAGAAAGACCAGGCAGGCCTGCCATCCTTATATCTGACTGTCTGTCTGTCTCTCTGATCCCCTGGAACTGGAGATGGGCCACCATATAGTTGCTGGTAGTTAATCAGAGGTTCTCTGGAAGAGGAGACAATACTGTTAATTGTTGAGCCCTTTCAATGGCCCCACCCATCTTTAAATTTTTAGAAGTGTATGTGAGGCTGTGTTTATGTACATCATATGCAGACCATAAGAGGGATTTAGATGCTCCATAAACTGACACACTCTTCTGGAGTGTCTGAAGATAGCTACAGTGTACTTATATCTAATAAATACATGAATAAATAAATAAATAAACATTTTTTAAAAAGGATAAGAAAGAAAGAAAGACCAGGCAAGCCTGCCGTCCTTATCTCTTTCTGTCTGTCTTTCTCTCTATATGATCCTTTGGAACTGGATATAGGCCACCATATAGTTGCTGGTAGTTGATCCCAGGTTCTCCGGAAGAGTAGACAATGCTGTTAATTGTTGAGCCCTTTCAGTGGCCCCACCCATCTTTAAATTTTTAGAAGTATATGTGAGGCTGTGTTTATGTACATCATATGCAGACCATAAGAGGGATTTAGATACTCCAGAATCTGACACTCTCTTCTGAAGTGTGTGAAGACAGCTACATTGTACGTATATCTAATAAATACATAAATAAATAAATAAATAAATAAATAAATAAATAAATACATAAACATTTTTTAAAAGGATAAGAAAGAAAGTAAGACCAGGCAGGCCTTCTATCCTTATCTCTGTCTGTCTGTCTGTCTGTCTGACAGTCTGTCTGATCCCCTGGACGTGGAGGTGGGCCACTATATACTTGCTGATAGTTGATCCCAGGTTCTCTGGAAGTGGAGACAGTGATGGTAATTGTTGAGCCCTTTCAGTGGTCCCACCCATCTTTAAATTTTTAGAAGTATATGTGAGGCTGTGTTTATGTACATCATATGCAGACCATAAGAGGGATTTAGATTCTCCAGAATCTGACACCCTCTCTTGGAGTGTCTGAAGACGGCTACAGTGTACTTATATCTAATAAATAAATAAATAAATAAATAAATAAATAAACAAACATTTTTTTTTAAAGGATAAGAAATAAAGAAAGACCAGGCAGGCCTGCCATCCTTATCTCTGTCTCTCTGTCTGTCTGTCTGTCTGATCCACTGGACTGGAGATGGGCCACCATATAGGTGCTGGTAGTTTATCCCAGGTTCTCTGTAAGAGGAGACAATGTTGTTAATTGTTGAGCTTTTAGAGTGGCCCCAACCTTCTTTAAATTTTTAGAAGTACATGTGAGGCTGTGTTTATGTACATCATATGCAGACCATAGGAGGGATTCAGATTCTCCAGATTCTAACACCCTCTACTGGAGAGTCTGAAGACAGCTACAGTGTACCTATATCTAATAAATAAATAAATAAATATATAAATAAATAAATAAATAAATAAATAAATAAATAAATAAACATTTTTTAAAAAGGATAAGAAAGAAAGAAAGACCAGGCAGGCCTGCCACCCTTATCTCTGTCTGTCTGTCTGTCTGTCTGTCTAATACCCTGGAACTGTAGATTGGCCACCATAGTGTTGCTGGTAGTTGATTCCAGGTTCTCTGGAAGAGGAGACAATGCTGTTAATTGTTGAGCCCTTTCATTGGCCCCACCCATCTTTAAATATTTAGAAGTATATGTGAGGCTGTGTTTATGTACATCATATGCAGACCATAAATGTGATTTAGATTCTCCAGAATCTGACACCCTCTTCTGGAGTGTCTGAAGACAACTACAGTGTACTTATATCAAATAAATAAATAAATAAATAAATAAATAAATAAATAAATAAATAAACATTTTATAAACAGGATAAGAAAGAAAGAAAGACCAGGCAGGCCTGCCATCCTTATCTCTGTCTCTCTGTCTGTCTGTCTACAGTCTGTCTGATCCCCTTGGACTCGAGATGGGCCACCATATAGTTGCTGGTCGTTGATCCCAGGTTCTCTGGAAGAGGAGACAATGCTGTTAATTTTTGAGCCCTTTCAGTGGCCCCACCCATCTTTAAATTTTTAGAAGTATATGTGAGGCTGTGTTCATGTACATCATATGCAGACCATAAGAGGGATATAGATTCTCCAGAATCTGACACCCTCTTCTGGAGAGTCTGAAGACAGCTACAGTGTACTTATATCTGATAAATAAATAAATAAATAAATAAATAAACAAATAAACAAATAAATAAACATTTTTTTATAAGGATAAGAAAGAAAGAAAAATCAGGCAGGCCTGCCATCCTTATCTCTGTCTGTCTGTCTGTCTGTCTTATCCCCTGGAACTTGAGATGGGCCACCATATAGTTGCTGGTAGTTGATCCCACGTTCTCTGGAAGAAGAGACAATGCTGTTAATGGTTGAGCCCTTTCAGTGGGCCCACCCATCTTTAAATTTTTAGAAGTATATGTGAGGCTGTGTTTATGTACATCATATGAAGACCATAAGAGGGATTTAGATTCTCCAGAAGATGAGACCCTCTTCTAGAGTGTCTGAAGACAGCTACAGTGTACTTATATCTAATAAATACATAAATAAAAATAAATAAATAAATAAATAAACATTTTTTCAACAGTATAATAAAGAAAGAAAGACCAGGCACGCCTGCCATCCTTATCTCTGTCTGTCTGTCTGTCTATCTGATACCCTGGAACTGGAGATGGGCCACCATATAGTTGCTGGTAGTTCATCCCAGGTTCTCTGGAAGAGGAGACAATGCTGTTAATTGTTGAGCCCTTTCTTTAGTGACCCCACCCATCTTTAAAATTTTAGAAGTATATGTGAGGCTGTGTTTATGTACATCATATGCAGACCATAAGAGGGATTTAGATTCTCCAGAATCTGACACCCTCTTCTGGAGTGTCTGAAGACAGCTACAGTGTACTTATATCTAAAAAATACATAAATAAATAAATAAACATTTTTTAAAAAGGATAAGAAAGAAAGAAAGAACAGGCAGGCCTGCCATCCTTATCTCTGTCTTTCTGTCTGTCTGTTTGTCTGTCTGATCCCCTGAAACTGGAGATGGGCCAACATATAGTTGCTGGTAGTTGATCCCTGGTTCTCTGGAAGAGGAGACAATGCTGTTAATTGTTGGTTCCTTTCAGTGGCCCCAACCATCTTTAAATTTTTAGAAGAATATGTGAGGCTGTGTTTATGTACATCATATGCAGAACATAAATGGGATTTACGTTCTGCAGAATCAAACACCCTCTTCTGGAGTGTCTGAAGATAGCTATAGTGTACTTATATCTAATAAATACATAAATAAATAAATAAACCTTTTTTAAAATGATAAGAAAGAATGAAAGACCAGGCAGGCCTGCCATCCTTATCTCTGTCTGTCTGTCTGTGTGTCTGTCTGATCCCCTGGAACTGGAGATGGGCCACCATATAATTACTGGTTATTGATCCCAGGTTCTCTGGAAGAGGAGACAATGCTGTTAATTGTTGATCCCTTTTAGTGGCCCCACCCATCTTTAAATTTTTAGAAGTATATGTGAGGCTGTGTTTATGTACATCATATGCACACCATAAGAGGGATTTAGATTTTCCAGAATCTGACAAGCTCTTCTGGAGTGTCTGAAGACAAGTATTGTGTACTTATATCTAATAAATACATTAAAAATAAATAAATAAATAAATAAATAAATAAATAAATAAATATAAACATTTTTTTAAACGGAGAAGAAAGAAAGAAAGACCATGCAGGCCTGCCATCCTTATCACTTTCTGTCTGTCTGTCTGTCTGTCTGATCCCCTGTAACTGGAGATGGGACACCATATAGTTGCTGGTAGTTGATCCCAGGTTCTCTGGAAAAGGAGACAATGCTGTTAATTGTTGAGCCCTTTCAGTGGCCCCACCCATCTTTAAATTTTTAGAAGTATATGTGAGGCTATGTTTATGTACATCAAATGCAGACCATAAGAGGGATTTAGATTCTCCAGCATATGACACCCTCTTCTGGAGTGTCTGAAGACAGCTACAGTGTACTTATGTCTAATAAATACATAAATAAACAAATAAACATTTTTAAATAAGGATAATAAAGAAAGAAAATCCAGGCAGGCCTTCCATCCTTATATCTGTCTGTCTGTCTGTCTGTCTGATTCCCTGGAACTGGAGATGGGCCACCATATAGTTGCTGGTAGTTGAACCAGGTTCTCTGGAAGAGGAGACAATGCTGTTAATTGTTGAGCCCTTTCAGTGGCCCCACACATCTTTAAATATTTAGAAATATATGTGAGGCTGTGTTATGTACATCATATGCAGACCATAAGACGTATTTAGATTCTCCAGAATCTGATACCCTCTTCTGGAGTGTCTGAAGACAGCTACAGTGTACTTATATCTAATAAATAAATAAATAAATAAATAAATAAATAAATAAATAAATAAACAAACATTTTTTAAAAAGGATAAGAAAAAAAGAAAGACTAGCAGGCCTGCCATCCTTATCTCTGTCTGTCTGTCTGTCTGTCTGTCTGATCCCCTGGAACTGGAGATGGGCCACCACATAGTTGCTGGTAGTTTAATCCCAGGTTCTCTGGAAGAGGAGACAATGCTGTTAATTGTTGAGCCCTTTCAGTGGCCCCACACATCTTTAAATTTTTAGAAGTATATGTGAGGCTGTGTTTATGTACATTGTATGTAGACCATAAGAGGGATTTATATTCTCCAGAATCTGATACCCTCTTCTGGAGTGTCTGAAGACAGCTACAGTGTACTTATATCTAATAAATACATAAATAAATAAATAAACATGTTTTAAAAAGGATAAGAAAGAAAGAAAAACCAGGCAGGCCTGCCATCCTTGTCTGTCTGTCTGTCTGTCTGTCTCTCTGATCCCCTGGATCTGGAGATGGGCCACCATATAGTTGCTGGTAGTTGATCCCAGGTTCTCTGGAAGAGGAGACAATGCTGTTAATTGTTGAGCCCTCACAGTGGCCCCACCCATCTTTAAATTTTTAGAAATAAATGTGAAGCTGTTTTTATGTACATCATATGCATATCATAAGAGGGACTTAGATTCTCCAGAATCTGACACCCTCTTCCTGAGTGTCTGAAGACAGCTACAGTGTACTTATATATAATAAATTCATAAATAAATAAATAAACCTTTTTAAACGGATAAGAAAGAAATAAAAACCAGAAGGCCTGCCATCCATGTCTGTATGTCTGTCTGTCTGTCTGATCGCCTGGAACTGGAGATGGGCCACCATATAGTTGCTGGTAGTTGATCCCAGGTTGTCTGGAAGAGGAGACAATGCTGTTAATTTTTGAGCTCTTTCAGTGGCCCCACCCATCTTTAAATTTTTATAAGTATATGTGAGGCTGTGTTCATGTACATCATATGCAGACCATAAGAGGGATTTACATTCTCCAGAATCTGACACCCTCTTCTGGAGTGTCTGAAGACAGCTACAGTGTACTTATATCGAATAAATAAATAAATAAATAAATAAATAAATAAATAAATAAATAAATAAATAAATAAACATTTTTTAAAAGGATAAGAAAGAATGAAAGACCAGGTAGGCCTGCCATCCTTAACTCTATCTGTCTGTATCTCTGTCTGTCTGTCTGATCCCCTGGAACTGGAGATGGGCCACCATATAGTTGCTGGTAGTTGATCCCAGGTTCTCTGGAAGAGGAGACAATGCTGTTAATTGTTGAGCCCTTTCAGTGGTCCTACCCATCTTTAAATTTTTAGAAGTATATGTGAGGCTGTGTTTATGTACATCATATGCAGACCATAAGAGGGATATAGATTCTCCAGAATCTGAAACCCTCTTCTGGAGTGTCTGAAGACAGCTACAGTGTACTTATATCTAATAAATACATAAATAAATAAATAAATAAATATACATTTTTTAAAAGGGATAAGAAAGAAAGAAAAACCAGGCAGGCTTCCATCCTTGTCTGTCTTTCTCTCTGTCTCTCTGTCTTGCCTAGCCCCTTGCCTTGCCTAGCCCAGCCCCTTGCCTAGCCTAGCCTAGCCCAGCCCTGCCTTGCCTAGCCCTGCCTATCCCTGTCTTTAACCAGGCTGGCCTCGAACTCAGAAACTGACTGCCTCTGCCTCCAGAGTGCTCTCATTAAGAGCTCGAGCCACCACTGACTGTTGGGTTTTCTAATTCTTACATAGGTATTGTCTGTTTCTCAACTGTGAAACCCTAATTAACACATGTAGTCTGTCCTAGGTCAGCCATAGCTACAGACTGAGGCCTTTTCTAAAACAAAACAAAAGAAAACAAAAAAAATAGAAATAATAAAATAAATAAATTAAGAAACCACATGATAGCTTTTCTTTCTTTCAATGATACTCAGAGTTTGAAGCAGTTCACCCATGAGACCTCAGCTCCGGACATTGAGGCTGTTTCCCTAACAAGTATTATGGCTGAACCTGAGGGGTTCTACTGCTGATTTGTGTCCCCCACTTTAAAAAAATAGTTGTTTTCAAAGGCTGCAGGTTCTTAGCTCTGTTCCTTGTTACAGTTGAGTCACAGCCCTGAAAGTTCAGTGGTAGTTAAAGGCACTGAGAAGGGCTTCCTATAGACATCAAAGACCAAGTCTTTGTTATTAAAAAGTTAATCTGGATTCCCCCACACCCTGGCATCCTTAGAATTCCTAGAAAGGAAGGCAGGGACCTGGGCAGAAGGGTGCAAGGCTACTGGTGTTTGTAAGTGGTAACAGAAAGCTTTCTCTTGTTGGTACCCTACCCCAAGTTACACTGTCACTTCTTTTTCCTAGTTGTTGTTTTGTAGGTTTGTATTCTCAACATAGACCCTTTTCCTTCCTAACCTTGGCTGTCCTGAACCTTACTGTCCTTGAACTCAGTGATTTGCCTGTCTTGCTGGGATGAAACTGTGAGCTACCATCCAGAAGGAAGCACCCTGCTGAGGTTAGATTGGGGTCTCTTCCATTTTCCTCTATGAACATGCATATGGCAGGCCTGTTCTTTCTTTTTTACTTTTCCTTTTCTTTTTAAAGATTTATTTATTTATTATATTTAAGTATGCTGTAGCTATCTTCAGACAGTCCAGAAGAGGGTGTCAGATTCTGAAGAATCTAAATCATTCTTATTGTCTGCATATGATGTATATAAACACAGCCTCACATATACTCAAAAAAAAAAAAGAAAGAAAGATGTGGCTACAGAGAGGGCTCAACAATTAAGAGCATTGTCTCCTCTTCCAGAGAACCTGGGCTCAATTACCAGTATTATATATGGTGGCCCATCTCCAGTTCCAGGGGATCTAATACTCTGTTCTGGAGTCTGTGGGCACAGCATACACATGCAAAACATTCTTACACAATCATTGAGAGAGGAGAGAGAGGGGTTGAGAGAGAGGGGAGGTAATCATACCTCCTGACGAGTTTGAAGACCTGAGCTTCATCACTCACACAAATAAATAAATGCAAAATATTTTTAAAAAATAAACTCTGCCATTGCCCTTTAAAAATTCCTAGAAAACAAGTTTTATAAGCAACAGTTATATTTACTATATCTAAAGAACAGTCATGAGCATATTCTCTAAATAGAAAAAGGCCTGTTAGTCTTAGAAATGGAAAAGACAAACCAAGGAAGGTTTGCAATTACATAATGAGGCAGCTCAGCCCAGCTCTTAGGTTGGAAATAAGACTGGAGAATAGGATACACCTGAAGACAGCCAGCCATTGCTTTTTGTTTTGGAGGCTGAAAGGATACACCTGAAGACAGCCAATGCTGTGTGATGGTGATCTGGTATTTTTTTTTTTTAATTTTTAAAAACTTTAACACTTTTTATAAAACCTTTTTCCTGGGTGAAAGAAAGACAGCTACAGTGTACTTATATCTAATATACATTAATAAATAAATAAACATTTCTTAAAAAGTATAAGAAAGAAAGAAAGACCAGGCAGGCCTGCCATCCTTATCTCTATCTGTCTGTATGTCTGTCTGTCTGTCTGATCCCCTGGAACTGGAGATGGGCCACCATATAGTTGCTGGTAGTTGAACCCAGGTTCTCTGGAAGAGGAGACAATGCTGTTAATTTTTGAGCAGTAAAGTGGCCCCACCCATCTTTAAATTTTTAGAAGTATATGTGAGGCTGTGTTTATGTACCTCATATGCAGACCATAAGAGGGATTTAGATTGTCCAGAATCTGACACCGTCTTCTGGAGTGTCTGAAGACTGCTACCATGTACTTATATCTAATAAATAAATAAATAAATAAATAATCATTTTTTAAAAATGATAAGAAAAAAAGAAAGTCCAGGCAGGCCTGCGTTCCTTAACTCTGTCTGTCTGTCTGTCTGTCTGATCCCGGGGAACTGGAGATGGGCCACCATATAGTGGCTGATAGTTGATCCCAGGTTCTCTGGAAGAGGAGACAATGCTGTTAATTGTTGAGCCCTTTCAGTGGCCCCACTCATCTTTAAATTTTTAGAAGTGTATGTGAGGCTGTGTTTATGTACATCATAGGCAGACTATAAGAGGGATTTAGATTCTCCAGAATCTGACACCCTATACTGGAGTGTCTGAAGACAGCTACAGTGTACTTATTCTAATAAATAAATAAATAAATAAATAAATAAATAAATAAATAAATAAATAAATGAATAAATAAACTTTTTTTAAAATTGATAAGAAAAAAAGAAATACCAGGCAGGCCTGCCATCCTTATCTCTGTCTGTCTGTCTATCTGTCTTTCTGATTCCCTGGACCTGGAAATGGGCCACCATATAGTTGCTGGTAGTTGATCTCAGGTTCTCTGGAAGAGGAGACAATGCTGTTAATTGTTGAGCCCTTTCAGTGGCCCCACCCATCTTTAAATTTTTGGAAGTAAATGTGAGTCTGTGTTTATGTACATCATATGCAGACCATAAGAGGGATTTAGATTCTCCAGAATCTGACAACCTCTTCTGGAGTGTCTGAAGACCTCTACAGTGTACTTATATCTAATAAATACATAAATAAATAAATAAACATTTTTTCAAAAAGGATAAGAAAGAAAGAACAACCAGGCAGGCCTGCCATCCTTGTCTGTTTGTCTGTCTGTCTGTCTGATCCCCTGAAACTGGAGATGGGCCACCATATTTTTGCTGGTAGTTGATCCCAGGTTCTCTGTAAGAGGAGACAATGCTGTTAATTGTTGAGCCCTTCAGTGGCCCCACGCATCTTTAAATTTTTAGAAGTATATGTGAGGCTTTGTTTATGTACATCATATGCAGACCATAAGAGGGATTTATATTCTCCAGAATCTGACACCCTCTTCTGGAGTATCTGAAGGCAGCTACAGGGTACTTATATCTAATAAATAAATGAATAAATAAATAAATAAATAAACATTTTTTTAAAGGATAAGAAAAAATGAAAGACCAGGCAGGCCTGCCATCCTTATCTCTGTCTGTCTTTCTGCCTGTCTGATCTCCTGGAACTGGAGATGGGCCACAATATAGTTGCTGGTAGTTGATCCCAGGTTCTCTGGAAGAGGAGACAATGCTGTTAATTGTTGAGCCCTTTCAGTGGCCCCACTCATCTTTAAATTTTTAGAAGTGTATGTGAGGCTGTGTTTATGTACAACATAGGCAGACTATAAGAGGGATTTAGATTCTCCAGAATCTGACACCCTCTTCTGAAGTGTCTGAAGACAGCTACAGTGTACTTATGTCTAATAAATAAATAAATAAATAAATAAATAAATAAATAAATATTTAAAAAAAATGATAAGAAAAAAAGAAAGACCAGGCAGGGCCTGCCATCCTTTTCTCTGTCTGTCTGTCTGTCTTTCTGATCTCCTGGAACTGGAGATGGGCCACCATATAGTTGCTGGTAGTTGATCCCAGGTTCTCTGGAAGAGGAGACAATGCTGTTAATTGTTGA